>NC_056544.1:3754466-4056654 GCF_910596095.1 Thunnus maccoyii | reverse complement strand
TGTAGCATGACCTTCAGCACCTTACTGCACTTAAGCCTGCTGACTGCAACAAAGATGCAACTTAGATTTAACTTTGTACTGTATATCACAGCTGTAAGCAGTTGTGAAAAATATTTCACTCCATCACAATAAGTGGTAATAATTGCTAAAAATGCTCTAATATACAGGTTTTTAACTGTCAGAGAATCTTGAGGGTGTTTCCAATGGCCAGCAAATAATCAAACATTGCATTTCACAAAATTAAATTCACTATAAATTGTCTCAGAATGTAATCACAGGTTTCACCTCAATCATAATTAGCAAAACAACCCCACTCTAAATGAAACATTTACATAATTATTATGTAATCTCCTGAGAATACGGGGGTTTATTGACTTCATGTGTATTGTACATCATATTTTATCACTTTTATACACAGCAGAGCATAAATTCATACAATTCTTTGAACTGAATGCAGTTGTTTGAAATTTCAGATATTTGATACAATGTCCATCAGTTCAGAGCTATTAATATATCAGTAGTGCTCTGCTTAAACAATCATTCTGGTTAATTACAACTTGTTTTGTATGTTTGTAGTTTTGGTCATCATTTCTATCAGTTTTGATAGCATTGTACTCTGATCTGGAAATATGGTGACATCACTACAACAAAGTCTGACATGGCAAAAAACATGACATATAAAGTCTGGTTGGTTAATAATTTTCATATTATTATTATTTATTTTCATATTCTCATCCAGGTTTGGCTGATCTCATTTTATTTAAAACCTGTAAGATCATTTGATTGCTTGTGTTCTTGTCTCATTGGACCTCTCTCTAGAGACACTAACTCTCCCAGATCCCAGTAATGAACTCAGTGATTATTATAACTCATGAGCATTATGACCAGAACTAAAAAAAATTAAGACTCAAGTTAAGTAAAAAAGAAAGAAAGAAAAAAGTATGAAAATCTCCAAGGAGTAGTTTGACATTTTGGGAAATATGCTTATTATCTTTCTTCCTGAAAGTCAGATGAGAAGATCAATACCACTCTTAAGTCTGTGCAATAAATATGAAGCTACAGAAGGAGTCAAAGTCCTCTTATTGGCTGTTTCTGGAACTTTCAACCATATCTAACAGTTGTCTTCAGTGGATGGAGTTTGCTCAGTTGTTGTTGACCAAAGACCACAGTTGTAATAAACCAGAATTATTAAATTAATGCTTACATTCAGAATATGGACAAGTATTTTATATTTGCACACCTCACATACACGTCCGACAGCATTAATATATTTGATTTTTGATATCAGGGCCATAATCAAAAACTGCAGGTCAATTGAACTTAAAGAAGGAAATAAAAGGACAAGTGGTAGAAAACTTTTAACAGGAAGAGAAAAGGAGAAGCTCAAGATACTGAAAAAAAATCTAGACAAACATAGATTTATTATTAACTTTTATGACCCTTGTACACCAACATATTCTCTCTCTCACTCATTTCTGCTTTTTCATCTAACACACACACACGCACACACACACACAGACACACACACACACACACACACACACACACACACACACACACACACACACACACAGCTCTTCTGATCTGACAGTCTCATATTCAATGAATGTCAAGTCCACTGAATTCATTTGCACATTTTTAGCCAAGGGTTGATGCATCATTCAGGGCTATTTTTCCCTGCTGTCACTGTTTTACACCCAATCTCATCATTATTTCATACTGGGCTATTCATTATGCTACTGTACATCATGCACACATATACCAGAAAAGCTCCCAATGAGGTAACAAAAATGTGCGTGCACACACACACACTATGCGATAGACTTATTGCAGAAAAAATATATGCACATTTGAATCAAAATTATAGTATTTAACATATACATTTTAAACGTATCACCTATTGTTTTTGCTCTCAGTGGGTGAAAAACATGCTGTACTCTCTGACTATTCTTACAGTGCAAGTATGATATGCCTTTAATGTTGCTGATACCATAGGTCTGGATCAAGGATTGGTTAAAAAAAAATCATCATCTGCCATCATCTGGTGACAGTTTAAGAGTGTTTAAGGATACCAGGACTGTGATGAGTCCTGCATCAGTTTCTTGGTAAACACATGAACTGAAGCCACTGTTGTAACAATTCAGGTTTTTCAAACAAAACCAATCATTTCCCCAATTTGGGTTATACAATCGTACTTTTTTCTTGATGAAGTGATGTGTAAATCATTAATAGACCAAGGTTCATTTTGGAAAAATAAACGACATAATTAAATGCAGAAACATGACAGATCTTTCATCAAGACACCAAATGAGGGAATATCATTTGGAAGAATGGTGTTGTTCCTCCACACACTTGGCAATCTATCACAAGGAGCACTAAAGCTGTTGTGAAGCAACAATACGAAGGCACTTTATGTTGGGGTTTAGCCACATAAGCACTGGATGGATTGTCATGAAAGTGTGTACAGAGATTCATGTTCCCAGAGGATGGGGAATGACTTTGGTGAACCCTTGACTTTTCTTCTAGACCAACATTACGTTAATGTTTTTGGTTTAGAGACAACTATCGCAAGGTTTGTCATGAAATTTGGAAAAAAAATTCATGTTTATGTTCTAATCACCTTGATGACCCCCTGACTTTTCATATAGGGCCATTATCAGATCAGATTTTAAATTTGTCCAATACTTTGGTTCATGATCAACCTCTGCTGTACTGTCTTTAATGCTAATTGGAACACATTAGCATGCTAATATGTTAAACTAAGATGGTGACAATGGTAAACATTACACAGCAAGAAAAACAAATTGAATTAATAAATATTCTGAAGTGGATGTGAGGCACTTTACAAAACTGAATTTTTTAGTTGCCACTCTCATATTCATTGCAGCCACTACACACTGCAGTGCTTTAAATGTATTCCACCTTTCACAATTTTAGCACTAGTGGTCACTATCACTCCAACTAGCAGAAGATTTCTTGGGGAAACATGGATGATTTTAATGTATTACTCAGAAAAATAAAAACTATGTGTTCTTACAGTAACATCCAGTGTGAGAGAGCTTAGCCAGGGCATCAAGAAAGGTGATAGGAGGGAAACTCAGAGACTTGTTCAATGACTACAAAAGGTGATTTATTCCTTTTCCTTTCTGCTCTCTCTAAACCACCAACTCTCCCCTTGAATAGGCCCTCCAACTTCTAACCTGTCAAAAAATATGACAAGTATGGAAAGAAATACATCAAAGTGCAATGGGGACAAATGTTGAGGTCTCACCCACTTTGTCACATCCAGTAACGTGTGTGTCTTATAACTGTCGAATGTTTTAATGGTGGTGGCAGAAGTTGGTTCTGACTGTTGCAGTTTGCAGAGCAAGCCCTGTCTGCTTGTGTTCACAGGTAGCTCAGCCTCCATTTTCTCCATTTCTCTGACAGAGTTAGTGGTACTTAAAATGAGGTGTTATAAACACCAAATGCAAATTAATGTAGAGTAGAAATTGGTCGTTTTAGCATAAGTCTGGAGTTTAGCGTGTGTAGGCAGATGGATGAAGTGAGCAATTGGTTAATAGCATCATTTAGTCAAAGATGAATTCATTCTAAACAATCAGAATTGCTTTTGGTGATAAGAAAGCAAGAAAGAAATATCTCTGTAGATATCAGACATATAAGTTTTGCAGAGTCACTTCCCTGTAGCAGGAGCAGTACATGATTTATTATCATGGATGTCTCCGTACTGGAATTGGCACATACTGTACTTATTTATTTATTTATTTATTTATTTATTACAGGTCATAAAAATTCAACCCTGGAGCACTGTTTACTCCCTGGTGTATGAGCCCTGCCACTGACTTAAGTTGTGTTTATTAGATAGTAACTTAGAAAGATATTCTGCTTCATTCAGCTCACTTACACATACACAATGTCGATAGTAGTTTAATGTTCAATACTTTCATACTATGTTACTTATCTTATGTTGATTGGCTCTGAGTTCAGTCCAAATACTCAGTGGAAGTCAATATGAGTTAGTCTGTTTCTAATTAGACAACTGCATTTAACAGCATCTGAAGGAGAGGTCTTCAGAAGTCATTTTGGTTTGCGGTGCTCCTTAAATTTCAGTGCGTTTTAAATAGACCCCAGAGTTTTCACTGGAAATCATATGTACATGTACAGGCTGTCATTTGCCATCTCCATCTTAAACCAAATAGCTGACAGTGAGGTCTGTATGACAGGAAATGAGTTACAGTTTGCAGTGGAGCATTTTTAAGTGATACGAATGGAAAATGACGTGACTCCAGCTCTGAACTGTGCTTCTTTAAAGGTCCTGTAAAGCTCAGTGAATATGGCAGGAGGGCACTGACACTGCCATTTAAAAATGTATGTACTCATGGTACTGGTGCCAATTATATGTGTTCATGTTAGCCATCAGAGCACAGCCTACTGAACAGCCATAATCTGACTTATTCACTAAGAAGATATTCAAGACATTTAAACTGACCTCATATTTTAGCACACCCATACTAGGGATATTTCTGAATTACGACTTGATTTAGATTGGAATGCAATTTAGGTGCCTCTAAAAACCCACATTCAGATGAAATTTTGCAATAGAGCCTATTTAACCCCCAAAATTAGACATCAGATGGGATTGGCACCAGATCCACACTGCCTTGTCCTTACATTTTGTCGTATTTCAAAGAAAACAGTTGTGTTCATTGATTTTACCTGTTGAATAAGTAACTGAAATGTACAGTACTGTGCAAAAGTTTTAGGCACCCTAGATGTTTAGATTCTTATCCATTATGCAATACCATCAGGGAGGTGTCTGATCAGTCCCATAAAGAACTATTTTCAGCAACAAGAAGAATGATGAGTCCTGCAACAGATGGTATGGTTTGGCCCCCACAGAGCCTTGATCTCAACATCATGGAGTCAATCTGGGATTACATGAAGAAGCCCCTGAGATGGCCTAAATAATAAATCCACAGAAGAACATTCTTTCTCCAGGATGGTTACAACAACCTGCCTGCAAGTTACCATGAAAAACTGTGTTTAAGTGTACCGAGGAGAACTACTGCTGTTTTAAAGGCAAAGCTGCTCACAGCAAATATTGATTTCATTTAGGTTTCTGCTGTTTATTCAACTTTTCAAGTTAATTAATAAATTAAAACAATTCATAGCAATATTTTTGTAAGCATTCTCACTTTACCTCCAGTGCCTAAAACTTTTGCACAGTACTGTATGTTTAGACTACAAAAAAGATTGCATAACATCCCAAGTCCCTCTTGCAATGTCATCTCACATGGTTGCTGTTAACTAACAAACCCAACTCACTTTCATGCGTATTTGATTACCAAGCACAAGGCCTACAGCATTTGCAAACCATGACTTTATGAAAGGACTGTAGCTTCTGTAAATTGATCTAATGTAACATTATTTGTTGTTAGATAACACTAAGAGAATGAGCCTTACTAACACTACCATCATCCAAAAAATATAAACACTAGTGGTTATTCGGCAAAGCACAAATAGTGGGTTTTTTACAAACATTTATTTTGTACAAATATTTTAAAATTTGTTTTCGGGAAAAAAACATGTCAAATACCAGCGCACAGGTCGGTTACATCACTATCTCAGTCTCTCTCCTCTGCGCCGCTGTTACGACTATCAGCAGGTCTCAATGAGGGGAGTCACATCCACCTGCTGCATGACGCACATTTCCTAATTTGGACATCACTCCCGGAGTTTGGAGTGTTCCCCAGAGATAAAGCTGAACTACTGACACAAGCGAAGTGCTTACAAGGGACTCTTGATAACCTGTTGTTCCCTTTCTCCTTTCCACAAAGTTAGGTTGTAAAAAATAGGCAATAAATGAAAAGTGGAAATCAAGAATCACAAGTTCTTCTTTACACGTTACACGTTGAACTGTCTCTGTGTTATGGGTGTATAAATAAGTAGAGGTCTGTCTGCAGGTTGGCAATGCACTTGGTTTAGCTCAGTAGTCAGCACAGTTGTCTATGATCTGGGAGACTGGAGTTTAAGACGCAGTGTAGGGGCCTCCTTCGTAAGATACTTTATTCATAAATACTTATTTTAACACTTTAATATCCTAGAATTAAAAGCACAATAAAAATAAAAACTGGATTTTTACGCCTACTTCCCCTTTTATTCAAATACAAATACAAATAATTTTGCTACCTCAACAAATATAGATACAAATATAAATATTGGGCCCTCTGCACATCCCTAATAAACACACAGCAAGTGGATTTATTACAAGCTAAGGGTGATTTATCCAAACAACTAGCTACAAATTTAAATTAGCAAGTAGGTTAGCTGGAAATGCAACCTGCATCATGTTTGAAACACTTTTCTTATTCATTTAGTTGTCTCCAACATGCAAAGGTTTCTAAACCAGATGAGTGTTTTTGTCTCACGTTGCCTTTTGGCTTTGCTACCTCCGAGAGATTCTTATTTTGGTTGTGTCAAAGCCTGTAGTTTAATTCAGTCAGCCTTTGCGAAATTGAATTGTAGGTACTCTATATACTTATTGTCACAGCACAGGTAGGACTGAAGAAAATGATTTGTTGTCATATTTAGGGAATGAATTAAAACTAAGCATTGCAGCTACACCAGCTACTAACAGGACACAACATATATGGAATATCTGTGGTTGCCAATTATCAAGAAAGGATGTGGGCCAGTTTGAACCCTAGAGCTTGACTCCTCATCTGTAGTGTCTGATAAGATGGCATGGCTGAAACGCAATGCTACTGTGGTAAACAAACAACACTCATAAAATAACAGACACAAATCCACAGACATTGTCATCTAAAGGATAATGTTGTAATCACAGTTCTGACAGCCATTGGTGGCTAGTGATTAGTGATGGTGATTAGTCTGATAGCACTAGCACTCTTATTAGTCACGTGACTCTCGCCTTGCAGGTCATAGAGGTCCTTCGAGTGCCTCTGGTTCCAGGCAAGCAACCTAGAACTGTAATAAGAATTTGGTGTAGAGGCCACACTGAGTATTGTAACTTCCAGTAGCATCCACACTGGATCACAAAGCATTTTTCCCATACACATTCATTGGAAAAGGACCTGCTGCAGAACAGTGAATAGTTTTTTGTCACAAACCCTGCGAATTGACTCTTTCTTTTAAATTATCAGAATATGTTCCATTTAGTCTAATAACATTTGGAAAGACTCAAAGAGCTATTATGATTAAATTATTTTATCCCGTTTATGTGTGCAGGGAGCAAACAGGAAGTCAGCCAGCTTAGCCAGCAGAAGTCTTGGATCGGCATGCACTCAACAAGCCCGGCTGGAGAAGGACTCTATTGCTCGTGCTCAATGGGCCCAAAGACATGGAAGCATAAGGAAACCTGCAGAGACTTTTTTGTTGTATGTGTTCAGTGACCATCTGTCATAGAAATGAACAGGGCGCCTTTTTCATCCGGTTCTTCTTAATGGCTTAGTAACTTCCTGTGTAATGGTTCCAATTTGAAAAACCTTTATTACCATTGTCAATCAGAAAGGTAGTGAGTATCTAAAAGGAGCAATGAGACCAAATAGCAGCATATATACAGTAAGTCCATCTATTGTGTCTTAAAGAATTACATTATTTTTGCTAGAAAAAAAGTTCCACCGCTGTACAGTGAACACATGAACATTTAGCCTGGGAGCCACCAGGAAACATTTCAAATCTGAGCCAATAGTGAAAATGAACTGCATCATAAGCATAAACTTTACAGCAGATTTCACACATTTTAAAATACAATTTACACCTAATTTATTAGTGTTCACATTAATGCAATCACCACATTAATGCAATAATGTGATCACCACAAACCAACCAGAGTTATTCAGACCACGACAGACAGGGGGTCTAAAAATGAAAGACAATAATCAAATGATAGATTGATTGAGCAAGTGTGTGTGTGTGTGTGAAAGAGAGAGAGAGAAAAAAAAAGTTAGAGAGAGGGAGAAAGAAGAGATAGTGTTGCTGACAGCCTGTCAGTTTGCATGGACAACAATGTGACGACAAGGTCTGCTCCGATTTGACAGGTTGCCCTCTACACACACACACACACACACACACACACACACACACACACACACACACACACACACGCACACACACACACACAAAGACAGTGCATTAGCCCACAGAAAGAGAATAATAAAACATAAATTGGATCACATGGGTTCAAAGTAATTGCCAGTCGTCAAGGTGACAGAGAGGTGGAGCAGACAACTCTTTTATATTGAGAGTATGGGATTGAAGGGATTAGTTGTAGGAGAAAAATATAATCAAAACAGTACAGACTGATATTAAGGGTGTAGTGCTACAGTTTCTGGTATCAGTCACTTCATTTTGGTTCCTGCATGAACTGGTCAGGTTGTGATTAGATGTTTTGTTATATCCTTGTCCCCTTGTAGATGTACGGCTAAAATTAATTATTATTTTCAATATAATTTCATTTGTAGATTTTTAGTGAGTAATTTGTCTTTTATTCTACAAAATGTCTCAATATTTTTTTAAATGACTAACACAATTTTACACAGCCTAAAGTGATGTTTTTAAATTGTTTTTACATCACTTTTACATAATTACTTGTTTTTACATTTATAATTAATGCAACTAATTTGATTAAATAACAAAAATTAAACTTCATTACCAAATATTTCACTATTTTGCATTATGAATCATAAATACACAATTACAGAACAGACAAATAGTGTCTGTTCTGTATTAAAAAGTAAGAGTGGTGGTTAATTTATCCATTTTGCCAGCCCTAACTGCACAGAACATTTAAAAAAAAAAAAAAAAAACATATGTTCAAATGTATGCGTCCACATATCTTTGTGTACTTGTGTGTGCTGGAGCATTTTTTATTTGCTTTGGCCCCCTACTCTCAGTCAAAGGAAATCTTAATGCAAGAGAGCATACAATATTTTAGACAATAGTGTTCTAACTTGTCATTATTTTGGGGAAGATTGTTTCAACATGATAATGCCTCTGTGCACACAGCCAGCTCCATAAAGAAATGGTTTTAACAGTTTGGTGTGGAAGAGCTTGACTGGCCTGCACAGAGTCCTGACCTCAACCCTGTCCAGCACCTTTGGGACAAACTGGAACACTGACTGCAAGCCAGTACTTATCACCCAACATCAGTGTTGGACCTCACTAATGTTTATTTACTGACATGTTCGACTAGTGTGATGTTCAGGTGTACACATAAGAGTAGATCAATACGGCTCATGTCTGTATGCTACTGTATATGCAGCTAGTGCCATAAGCTAACAATTAGGTTAAAGCATTAGTCTAGCTTAGCTAGGTTAATATTTAGTAATAAAGTTTTAATGTTTATATCAGATACGAAGTAAGGGTGATTTCCCAGTAACTAAAGAAAATCCTATTTAAATTACCAAATGAAAAAGGGACACTCAAAAAATTTTATGATAAAAAAGCTGTGCTTCTATCTCTGCCAGGGAGCCGAGGCAGGTCTCGGTTACCATAAAAAAATCCTAGCTATTAAAAAGATGTCATCACATATCTAAGACTTCACATTCAAAAGGCCAAATCTGCTCCAGCAGGCACAAGAAACAGCAGATTTTGCAACACACACAGAATGACTTTTTTGTGTATGTGTTGCATTTATTTCAGTTTTTCAGCTACCAATACTGGCCCAGACTGGCCAGTAAAGTAATCCACTTTATTTATAGAGCAATTTGTGTGCAGTATATTACAGGGCTATCTATTATGACACTGTGTACGCCCACCTACACACACAGACACACAGACACACAGACACACACACACACACACACACACACACACACACACACACACAAAACGGCTGAATGGTCTAATGCAATGACACAGAAAGATTGATTCAGGCTCCTAAACAGGCCACATCCCTTCATATGAAATAATCTTCTCTTCTCTTCATTTTAGGTTGTTCACACATCTGAAATGCAGAAGAAAATTAGTGATTTGTTAAAACAGACCCTCTTTCCTTGCCCCACCAAAATTTCAATGAACATTTGCGTGTTTGCGTTTGCCCGTTTGTTCATCGCTTCATGAGTATCTCCTGTAATAATGGCAGCGACAGAGAAAAACAAGGCACATGATCTAGGACAAGACAGACAGAGAGAGAGAGACAGAAAGACAGACAGAGAGAAAAAAGAGAAAAACAGAGAGTCCAAACGGGGAGAAATGGAGCGCAGCACATCAATCATTAGGATGATTATTATGGCAGTTGTCATGGCAACATTCTCCCATCCCCCTCTCCCTCCTCTCCCCTCCTCTCCTTCTCTTTCCCTTTCTCTCTCAAATCAATTCAAATGCACTTAAATGCCACGGTAGGCATAGTAAAGATTCTGTAAGTGTAGATTAATATGAAGAACAAAGAAACCAGGACAAGAACATAAAGTACGTGGCTGTAAAATAATGTACAACCAAAATGAGATTTTCATTCCATGGTTTTTATTTAAGGTGCCATATGTTGCAGTTTCATTTCTCTAAATCATGTCTGTAATGTGATTACCATAAACAAACGAGACAATTATCAGCTCCTACAGGCCTCTGCACTGCTTATTAATTTATATTTCAGCAAGTCAGATAGAAATCTGCTTGGTTTGTGTTACAGCACTCAGCAGGAAGAGGGCAGTACAACTGAAGCTACATCCTCCATGTTTTCCAGTGATAACAGATGGTGGAAGGACAGAGCTACGTAAGAAACACCAGCAGTTGTAATACCACTGATATGAGATACAGGAAGAGACTAAGAATCCTCCCTGGGAATTAATCTGCTGCTATGACAGCTTCCACTCTTCAGATTTTCCAACAGATTTTGGAACCAGGTTGCAGGAATTTGCTCATTACAACATAGTAAAATAGTTATTGATTGAAGTTTTGAACTGTAGCTTAATTAATTACTTGTTAATTTCTGTTTAAAAAGTCCATTGCAACAAGTCATTTTGTCTCACATTTAAACTCCAACTGATACAGCCACTGACTTCCTGACATGAAAACACTGCTGCTAAGCCCAGAAATAATAGGCAAACAGTATAGGTCCACTTGCCTTTGACTACTTCTTCATAGGCCTGGATGACTGAAAATCTTCAAGGATGCACTCGTAAATACATTTATCAGTATGAACTTGCCCAAAACACAAGTTTTGGGCAGACTTTGTGGGCATGGGTTGGGTTGATGCGAGTATGATACTGATCTGTTGTATAGAGAGACTGGTTGGGATGACAAGGAGCTCAGTCTTGGAGAGGTTAAGTTGAAGGTGGCGTTCTTTCATCCTTGCTGAGTTATCAGCAAGGCATGAAGAGATCCGAGCCAAGACTGTGTGGTCTTCCAGTGGGAACGATAGGAAGAGCTGGGTATCGTCAGCATAGCAATGGTATGAGAAACCATGGGAGCGGATGATTGCACCAAGTGAGGTGGTGTATATTGAGAAGGGGACCAGACACTGACCCTTGAGGAACCCTTGTGGATAAGCCGTGTGGTTTGGACACTTCTCCCCTCCAAGATACTCTAAAAGATCTCCCTGAGAGGTAAGACATAAACCAGCAGAGGGCAGATCCTGAGATACCAAGCTCAGTGAGTGTGCTACTAAACTCAGACAAAGCTGAAGTTATTGTGCTTGGTCCTAAACACCTTAGAAGCACATTATCTAATGATATAGCTACTTTAGATGGCATTGCCCTGGCCTCCAGCACCACTGTAAGGAATCTGGGAGCCATCTTTGATCAGGATATGTCCTTTAAGTCCCAACTAAAACAAATTTCAAGGACTGCCTTTTTTCACCCATATAACGTTGCAGAAATCAGGCACATCCTGTCTCAAAAAGATGCAGAAAAACTAGTCCACACATTTGTTACCTCTGGCTGGATTATTGCAATTCCTTATTATCAGGCTGCCCTAATAAGTCTAAAGACTTTCCAGTTGGTCCAGAATGCAGCTGCACGTCTCTTGACAAAAACTAGGAAAAGAGACCATGTTTCTTCCATTTTAGCTTCTCTACACTGGCTCCCTGTAAAATTCAGATTAGAATTTAAAAACCTTCTCCTCACCTACAAAGCCCTTAATGGTCAGGCACCATCATATCTTAAAGAGCTCATAGTACCCTATTTCCTCACTAGAACACTTCGCTCCCAGAATGCAGATTTACTTGTGGTTCCTAGAGTCTCCAAAAGTAGAATGTGAGGCAGAGCCTCCAGCTATCAGGCTCCTCTCCTGTGGAACCATCTTCCAGTTTCGGTGTGGGAGGCTGACACCCTCTCTACGTTTAAGAGTCGGCTTAAAACAATCTTTTTTGATAAAGCTTATAGTTAGGACCGGTGAGGCTTGCCTTGGACCAGTCCCTACTTATGCTGCTATAGGCCTGGACCGCCGGGGACTTCCCATGATGCACTGAGCTCCTCTCTCCTCCTCCCCCTCTCCATCTGTGTGCATTCATGTCCCATTAATGCATGTTACTAAATTGGCATCTTCCCCGGCGCTTTTGTGCTTTCTTGTCTCGCAGGTGACCCTCGGCTGCAGACTGATGGATGTCCAGCATGACACCCACCACTGCTGCTGATATTATTATTACTCATTTTTGCTGACTGCTACCGCTATTATTATTAGTCATATTTCTGTCATTATTATTGTTGTTATTGTTGTTATTGTTATTATTGTTGCTGTGCCCAACCAGTCAAGGCAGATAGCTGCCCACCTAGAGCCCGGTTCTGCTCGAGGCTTCTTCCCGTTAAAGGGGAGTTTTCCTTGCTGCTGTCGCCAAGTGTTTGCTCATGGGGGAATGTTGGGTCTCTGTAAATTAAAGAGTATGATCTAAGCCTGCTCAATGTGAAAAGTGCCATGAGATAACTTCTCTTTTGATTTGGCACTATATAAATTGACTTGACTTGACTGCTGGTAACAACTTGGTTTGCTGTGAACATTAACATATGCATTGTGAAACTGTGCCCCCTCAAAAACATTGTCTACACCCTTACACACCTGCATTAGTGGAATCACATAGAGACTCTTTTTATTCTATAATCAAGGGGTTAAGCCCAAACCATGATAGAGGTGTCTATCCATCTATCTATCTATCTATCTACAGTAGTAATATAAAATGATTAAATGATTTGGATACAGTAACTCTCAATAACAATAGAAAAATAGGCTGTGGTAACTTTGGAATATGAAAGAGAGTAATTCTAAACAACTGATTTACACGGCAGCTATTACATTTACCAGTCAAAAGTGTGGACACTTTCTTATTCAAGTGAATGTGAAGGTGTGTCCAAACTTTTGACTGGTACTGTGTATATTTATGTAACGCTTCATAGTACTAGCAAATTCCTACAAGTGTTGCACTGGAACAGTGATTGGTAAAAGGTTAAAAACATCACAAGGTAAAATTATGTTTCAGACAACCATTACATCAGTAAAACATGATGTCTTTTAATGTGTTGCTTAAGTAACCACTCTAACCATTTAGTCAATTCATTCAACCTCCACAGCCACACAATAAATAATAAATAAATAATAAAGATTTCCTTGACCTTGACCTTGACCTTGACATGTTCCATCTTCTGTGTTTAACATGTGTAGAAATAGAAACAGACATTGTGGTTTAGTAGCCAGATTACAGTTTGGAGGTATTTACTGACCATCAACAGCTAGATTAATGTTTGCTGCAGTGACTGTATGAAGTCTCGTACTCTCAGTGAAGCAGCCTCCAACTCTGAATTAAAGCAGCTGATTCCTGAATGTAGTCTTACCAGTGGCTAACGGCAGAAAGCCAGCTAAGACACAATCATAGACTTTATATTCAGTCTATGGACACAACATGTAAATACGACAAATTTGGAGTTACACGTACCCACATTTCTCCTCTTTTGGTGGCAGTTAACAATGTCCCTGCAGACCTCACATCTAGCTAGGTTAGCACTTACCAGTCTATCCACCGAACGCACAGAGACAAAACTGATATCAACCCTCCATCTAACTACCGGTAAGACAGCAAACAAGTCAACCCCCAAACTGTTTACCTAACTGTTAGTGGGAATAGTAACTACTCATTGCTAAATAAAATAGTAATAACATTACTGTAACACATCACTCAGTAATGTGTTACTGCCCAACACTGTTGAATCAGACACTCACACACTATCAATAGTTAGCATGGATAGTGACAACTCTCAGGGAACTTTGGCCATGGAAGGATCATACTTAAGGTAGAGGACTTATCTCCAGAGTCCATGGAGGTCTAAGAGAACACAGGAGATGTCAGGGACTGGTACAAAGCTAGAAGTGTTGGTTTTCGTTAGCTTAGATAATTTAGATAATTATAGCAATAAGTCACATATGGGCATTTTCAGTGCAACTCACTCAAAAAAATATATTTTGATGTTAGCTACCCTGACGACGTCATTACATTCATAGTGGAAATGAGCAGCACAGCTTGTGTTCTGCTTTTTATACTTAGCGCAGCAGATCATACCACTGTTGGAGGAGTTCAACACACTAAATATATGTCAGAGTGTTGGCTATTTCATCACAGTTGAGGAGTGGCCATAGAGTTTGCTATATTGTTTGACAGTTAAACAGTTTTATCACTTGCTACTGATTTGACCACCTTAAAGGCCATGCAGACATGTTTGGACATGTTTGGATTTTGTGAAATAAAGTGAGTTAATCCCTATTGATTCATGAATAATAGCTCTTGTTGTTCTGTGTTTAGAGATTTCCAGCAGGCCTGGCTACAGATCAGACCAAAATGAGCCACAGTACACAGAGATGTCTATTGATAACACAGTACATCACGTTCAGGCTAGCCTCTGTTCCACTTGCTTCTGCAACTCAATTCATTCAGCAGTTCAGCATTTCTTTCATCAGTCTTATCACTGTTATGACTCTTAAGAAAAAATGAAGCGTGTTCCTAGGGTCTGCTTTCCACTGTGGATGATGATTTATCTTAGTATTCTAAGATAAATCAACATCCGCTACAGTACTTTTAACTTTTAGAAGTTGAAACCTTCAGGATTTTAACAAAGTTAAACAATTTATTTTTTGGATACAAAAACTACAGCTAACACAAAAATTTACTGGTGCACTTTGTGTCATCGTAATTTGACTTCATCCTTATCCATAAAATGCAGCAACACTCCTGTTATTTTCTCAACTTTTCAGCTGTAATCTCTGCTGTCTAAAAACATGGTCTAGGGCTTATGGGAAATGCTGTTTGTTAGGCTGCAAAAAAAACAGAAATATGGAATAAACAACAATATTAGATTGTTTTTTTAATTAACTATCCTTGTCTAAATATATGGAGTGAATAACACAACATACTTTTGAGAGAGGTTATGTTCCGAGGCTGGATTTCTAAGTATTTACATTACTACAAATGTCAATGGGATTTCAAATGAGGTTTTCTTACTTCTGGAAAATAATCCACAAGTTTCAGTTTTACTTCAGCTCTCTATAAGAGGGATTTATCTTTTCTGCACCTTTTGGCGAGATGTTATTGGTCATTGTCATCATAGACAAATACCCAACAGATATTTTCCCTAAAGTAAATTTAAGATGTAATGAGGGATACAGAGCCCTGCTCGAATCTGAATGTGTGTTACTTTCCTGCTCTGCAGCCAATAAATATTTTTAAAGCCTTGCCCAATTACTTTACATCATCTCTTATAAATTCTGTCTGAGAATATAGAGTAAACACTGAAATTAAAGACAGGGTCTGAGGAACATCCTGATGTCATCCTCTGGCACGTCTATAATGCAGGGTGGATGTTAGTCAACACGCAGGCTGGAACCCCTGGCCTATATTTAATAATTGCTCCATTCTCACCGTGACATCCTGCTAAATTTGTCTGAATTGAAAGCAATTAAATCGCATTTTCTGGTGTCTCATTATTAAACCCAGCTATTATAATTATTATTATAGTCACTGGTGAGAAATCTGCATCAACATCTTCTTATGCTGCTGCCAGAGGTCTCCTAATTTGATCTGTTTCAAATTGGCTCCACATTACATCCGTGCATTAGTCAAATTTTTTCACTGACTGTCATTCCATACACACCTCTACCATTCCAACCTCCTTTTCTTTGCTAACCCTCTTTCCTTTATTGTGTTAAAACACACTAAGAGGCTATATTCAGACTTAATATTACTCTGCTACATATTTGCTAAGAGAAATGAAGGAAAAGGCAACATTTGAGCTTCTTTCTCTCTGCCCCCTCCCCCATCCTGCTCTCTTTTCATCTAGTATTTTCTATTTTCTCAGACATGAGGAGATCGATAAAGGCTGATAGGAACATGTAATGACCCTATTAGCAAGCATGTGTGTTTGTGTGTGTGCATTATTTAAAACAAGGACGTTCTCACGTAGTTTAAAAACACAGCAATGTTACTCAGCCGACAAAGCATCTAGATCAGATTTGTGAAAATATGAATTGATGAGTGTGGGAGAGTGAAGATAGCAGCAAATATGTCTCTTTGCATGTTTTCTTACATATATCAGCACTGTCTCCTGCTCCATAGCTCAATATTAAATAAAAAAAACACACACATTTTCTCACTTGCCTCTTGTGGTATTATTAAAGATGCAGATAGATTTGGTTCTTCCTCTGAGATTTTTTTGCTGCCACCTCATTATAATGGAGAGGAATACAAATTTTGTTTGTGGTACTCACAGTGACAAAAAATTACATTAAAAAAATTAATCAGCATTAATCTCTTTCTAGGAATAATGTCCTCATCAATCAGGACAATTCAAAGAACACTCCATGAACAGTTTTCATATGCACTATATCTCAGTAGAAAATAGTGCCAATGAATACAGTTGACACTGGTTTGTGGTTTATTAAAAATAACAGTCACTTCCATTGTACTGGAGTGGCATAACCTGGGCAAATAAAATCTGTTTGTCATGTAAGGTAATTGAGAAAGTAAGTTTTTGGTTTTGTTTTTGTTTTTTGGGGGTTTTTTGGTTTTTGGTTTTTGTTGGGTTTTTTTGGTGATTTGGGTTGGTTCACTCTTTAATATAAATCTAAATGCAATTCCCCAATGTAGTAAATGATTAAACTAGTGAAATACTAGTAAAAGGGCGCATTTTTTGGAGAAATGTAAAAATTGAGATACCTAGAAGGACACATTCAGAAGGTGCCTCAGCTGTGGTCTCAACAGGTGTCCTCCATTACGTTCTCATTTACTATTGCATCTCCACAAGATATATGAAAAGGAAGAAGACATTAGGATGAACAATAAAATAACTTGTACTAGTTAACTTTTTTTGGCCCCTTGAGGGGAGTGGAACACAGAGGTCTTCACAGATCCACTGCATTGAGGAGAGACCCAACCTGGGGTTGGACCAGATCCCAGCGTACTCAGTATCAGCTCTGATCACATTGTACATCATGATCACTATGACAAAAAATATCTTAAACGTTTGCTATCAAGTGAAAATTTATGGAATATGATTCACACTTTTTAAATTGGTTGTTGAATTATTATTTTTTTCCCCAGTTTGCTATAGAATGCTTTATTATTGAAGCAGAAGGTGAAAAAAGAACTTTCAGACATTTCTATAAAGTAGATTTTGAAGCATGAAAATATATCATTTTTGGATTTAGTTTCTATGACTTTACATTTGCTTTTAGGAAATTATTATCATATTGCTACCATTTTCCACTGTGACTGCTTATTAATTGCAGCCAGAGTTGGTGTTCTCTCTCTATTATGGTCTGTTTGGGTTGAATGTACCTTGGATTGGGTCTAATTATCCCCTGGTCTTTTTGGATCAGGTCGGAGAGTGCTAGGATCTGATCTGTCTTTCATTCAGGTGGGTGTCAGGTCCAACATTTTGGACCCTGTGATGACTTCTAGCAGAACAAGTTCAATACACAATATTGACATATCCCCTTATAAAGTTAATATGCTAAACATGCTAAGGCTGAAACATGCTAACCCAAGCTGCATACAGGCAAATGTACATTGTGAGATGTTCACATGGCTGTTATTTAATACTTATATTTACCACTTGTATGACCTTTTTTTTCAAACTCACCTCGGAGGAGTTGAATCAACCTGACCAAGAGTTTGATGAGTTTGCAGGCCACGAAACCAAAATGAGCTAAAGGAAGTTATGACGCAGCTGCAGAGTCAAGTGATAATTCTCTGTGTTTAATTTTGACTTGCTATGTGAGTGAATGACACAGCATGAAGCTTGTGACCAGAAAGGTTGTCAGTTCAATCCCCAAACCAGCACTCAGAGACTGTGGTTGTAGTAGGCTTTTTACAGGTGTGAGTGTGAGGCAACCTTGCCTGGATAAATAATTTGTATTACAGTATTGATATTGTTATTATTAATCAGATAAAAGCTTCTTTTAATGAAATATAGATGGTGACGAGTACATGTTAATAGTTTTTGCTCAGCAGCTGCTGCAGGCTTGATAATGGAACATGTGAAGCAGGTGGGAGGCTGGTGAGTCAAACAGAAATATTCTGCAGCGCTCTGTGTGCAGCAGACTGAACTACAAAATAGTAAAATGTCTTGATGGATGACATTTAGCGAAGTTCAGGATGATAGGGGGAACTCTGCCTCTCTCTCTCTTCCTGTCTCTATCTATCTGTCTGTCTCTCTGTATTTACTGGGTCTTTGCTCTGACACAATTACACTTCAGCTCCTATCAGCTCGCTGGATGCTCCACTGCACCCCAGGAATGGCTGGGCACACACACACACACACACACACACACACACACCCGCACACACACACACACACACACACACACACACACACACACACACACACACACACACACACACACGCCCACACACTTTTGCTAGACCTACTAGGGTAGAATTTATATTGGATGTTTAGTTTATTCAGTCATTCTTTAGATGGAAAATAGACTTTTAAATTAAAAAAGCCAGATTTAATTGCTTTTTTGTAGATTCTGATGAAAAACTGTGAACTACCAATAACCTTTGCGCCAGGTTGAGCTAAATAAATCTGAATAATAGGAAATGAAACCTTAATAATCCTAAATGGGAAAATGGAAATGACTTAATGACAGTACATTAAAATGCCTTCATGACCAAATAAAGATAATTTTTATCCATACAACTTATAGTTATATAAACAACAAGATCTAATTCAGAAATATGATGACATTTAGTCATATCTAGGTCACAAGCTCAATGTCTAGCTCCAAGGAAACAACAGAACAACCCTGTTTTACACAGCAACTTGGTATACTACACAGGTTCTGAAAGGTTCCACAGACCTCTGAAGGGCTGGTGGCCTGACCAGTCTATCCGTCTATACAGTTAGCCGTAATGCTGCTACAGGTGGCTAGTTCCTGTGTTTACTTTCATTGTCAGATGCTTATAATAACAATCTGAGCCTGTCAGTGGCGGAAACAAGCATTTTTAGTGGACGTGCTTCTACAGGCCCAATTGCCCCAAGGGTTACATTACAGCCTGTTTAGCAACTGCCGGCTGAAGCAAGCTCACTGTTGCAATTCCAAATGTTTTTGTCCTCATTAGTCACTTAGACCCTAAATGATGAGAAAATAGGGTTCAGGTTGAAAGATACCGTAATTACCCTTTAACCTTGTCATTTGAGTAGCATTAACAGGGCTGAAGACTACAAATTTGAAAATGAAATCTGGGGGTTACCAGACCTCTGTAGCCCACTCCTCAACGCTGCTTGAAGCTGGCAGCTCCAGCCTACATTAGTGTATGGGTTTCGTCAAGGAAAAAGGAAATGTGAATTAAAAGATCCTATCTCTGGTTCTGCTGTATCAATTTTGATCCTTTTTTTTAATGTCCACCATAAATCTGATAATGTTATAGAGTGCTGTTTTAACTATAGATGTAACGGATCTGAAGACACTTTCATTTTTTGTCATTTGTGTCAGTTTTAGAGGGAAATGACAAATGATGGGACCACTGCAGAACTCATGACTCATACAGGTCACTTTGGAAGGCAATGACATATTGACTATTTTGTCATTTAGTTTAGAGGACTTTTGTTGTTTTTGTTGCAGTTGCTCCCCTTCAGCTCAGTTCTGGTATTTAGTCATAGTCTAGTCATTTAACCATAATGAGGAGCGTCTGCCACATTGCTGTTAAAAGTAATTTGTTAAATGAGGACAGTGATATTTGTTCTTGGACTATATTAACTAGCTAGGTAGTTAGCAAGCTAACTGTGCAAGCTAACAAAGCTGAGTTTCTTTCCTAAACCTCCGACTAGTGTTTTGAAGTGGAGCTCTTGTCCCACAGTAATCTACATGTGGAAAAAGATCTTCAACAAGCTTTTTTAGGAATCTGAAAACCTCCAAACCACTTAGTTATGACATTTCTGACAGTACTGCAAAGCCTCTATAATCAAACACGTGTGTAATGGCAGGGTGTGTCTACTCCCCTCCTCCACATCTCCTTCCTATCTCCAGCTCCTCTTCCTCTTTCTTCCTCATCCCTCACTATTATGCTGCAGTCATTCAGGAGTTAATGATGTCTGTGCTAATGTGATCTAGGCTGAGGGCACAATCCACACACACACACACACACACAAGTTTGCGCAGCTATCCTTGTTAGGACATTGCATTGACTTCCATTCACAGCCTAAGCCAAACTCTAGACCTAACCTTAACCAGGACCTCACACACACACACACACACACACACACACACACACACACACACACACACACACACACAAAGGGTCAATAGTGTGAAAGGGTCAGACAGATGGTCAAGTTAACAAACGGCAGGGGAATTCAAACCATAATGTGCGAACACTACACAATTATATTTTGTCCAATTATATTTCTATCAAAGTCCCAATCCCATACTAATTATAAATGTAACCCTTAGCCTAATATAAAGCTGATCCTGATTCAAATCGTAACCTTAAACCCCAGAAACGCATGTAATAATTCTTATTCTAAACCGGGGTGTACTCAAATGTTGTGACTTAGGAGAATGTCGTTCATATTTATACCTTTGTGAGATTATTTGGTCCTTATAAGTTATGGAAAAGCTATGCTAACACTGTGACTTTAACAGCCCTTATTGTCTTCTTTTCCTACCTCCTCCCTGTCCTCTTGTCCATCTATCCATCAATCCATCTGTTCATAACTCAGTCAGTTATTATGGAAATACACGCACACACACACACACACATACACAGACACACACAAAGAGACAGATACACACATACTGTGGTTTTACATAGTGCCGTACATTTCTTTTCTTTTTTTTTCAAATAATAGTAATAAACTTGTAATCCTCCTAAAAGCACTTAGATTTTGTAGCAGTCTTCTTTTTGTCTCTCATGGTATTCCCATAATATTTGCATTCCTGTCTGATAACCTTGGAAATTGGATTTTGACAGAATTTTCACTCAAGGTCCACTTATTAGCTTTTTCTGGAGCTTTCAACCGCATTGAATGGCCTTCATCAGAGATGCAGTTTGCTTTATTTTAATGGAGCTGTTTCATCTATCATCACAATAAGAGCTCCACAAAGATTATTTTGTTCAATGTCTTTTTTATGCATTGACTCGTCCATGTTAAGGCTGATTATTCATTATGTTGTTGTTGTGGAGGTATAATAGATGCAAACTGGTAAAGCAATATTTGCTGGCCCATGATGGGCAAAGAACACCCGCATGGCAGCATTATAACAATATCAATCTTAACCAGTCCTTTAACCCAGCTTTGATTCTAAAATCATATTTTTTGTACAACATATGAATGTCCATCTATGTCCAGTCAGAATACATCAGAATCAGAATCAAGGATGCTGGAATACTAACAGCAAGAAAAAAGGACACAACCAGGATTTTAACAACACTGAGGTCATGAGTCCACACATTTTATATCACATTATCCTTCCTCTCTCCTGTGCATCACTAGCAGGCTTTCACTCATTTCTTTCATGTCACCACAGCGCCCCCTGCTGGTCACCAGATGAACTGTCAAGAAGAAAAAATAACTCTATAGACTTACTGTAGTGGGGTATTAGTGTCGTTTATAACGGGAGGACTAAAAGAACATCCACACATCAAGAAAATTAAATGCTTTTGATTAAAACAAATTGTGTTGAAACAAAGCCAAAAATGTGAATATACACTACCTTTACTTCAATATTAAAGGGGTACTCTGATGATTTACTATTTCACTACCATAAAGTTTGGAAAAGAATCATCAAAATATACAGTATATTGCCTACACCTCCTATATACTCCATACCCCCAGTTTGTAGCACAGACTTAATATTGTATTCCTGACACTTGACATCACCAGTGTTATTTTCTCAAACTTGAAACAGCTCCTCCAGAGACAGAAGACATTACACAAAGGTTTGTGGCTTAGTAGTACTCCTCATGTGTGAAATCTGCAGAGAAACACTGAAATATAATATTATTTCAATTTCATTTATTATTACTCGCATAATTTTATGTATATTATATTATATTATGATAAAAAAATGTGACAATACACTAAAAACACAGTCCCAAGACTACTGTGTAAAACTTTCCAAAATTCCAAAAATGCTCAGCTGAGAGCAGATTTTTTGTTGCATATACAGCACCTTTATTGGATAGTATGATGAAGAAGATATGGATAGAAAACATGGGGACACACAGAAGGATATGACATGCAACAAAGACTCTGACTCATACAGATCTAATAAATACCATAATAATAGTACCGGGGGTGTAGTGAGTTCATCTCCACTGTGTTTGTCCAACTTTATATTGATGGGACGTCAACACAAAATTCATGTGCTTGTTGAACTGAAATGAAAGTGACATGTAACCATAAAGTTTAGTTTTATAACGTTACATTTACTACGCGGTGATCAGTGTCAAGAGGTCCTGGGTGTGCTGACGTGTCTGTTGTGATGCCTCTTTCTAACATCAGAGGGCAGCATAGTTATATATTGATCATTTTATCCAACACTCAAAGCTTTGTAAGTGAGGACTTGTGTTAAATGAATCTCTGGATGGAATAGAAATATAAGAATAGAGGTACGTTTTGGTGTAGGGGGTAAGTTCATTAAGTATGACATACCATAAAGCCACATGGTTAGTTGTATAGTTCATATTGACTCAGTGACTATGGAAGAGGAACTGCTAATTATTGTCAGTCAAAGTTTACAGGCATTTCCCCTCAAAATCTGCTTATAAAGTATTTTACGGTATCTTCTGCTTTATCAGATAGAGGTGAAGATGTTCCAGGTGTGAATCACTTTAACTCATTTAGCTCCATAATGGAAATTTGGAAGTATTTCATTTATTTCATTAATCATTTGTCACAAGGAACAACTGATTTTTTTAAAGATGTAAAAAAAATTACAAGAAGCAGATTTTTAAGTATGACTACAAAAAATGACATTTCTTTACACCAATCAGATCAAATTTAGATGCATGATTAAAGCATTACCATACTGACTTTGAGAAAAGGTGCCATTATTTTATAGCAATGACACAGTATCTTGGAATATTTAGAGTTTTGGGTTTAGGAGGGAAATCTGCTGGAGCTATTTTACAGTTGAAAAAAGGAAGATGGTAGATGGGGGGGTAGCGAAGAGAGATTTGGTCTAGATTTTTTGATCCAAAGTAAACTAGTTTGTAAAATAGTAAAATAGTTTGACAGATTGACAGATATATGGATAGTTAATGCTGCACCTTGGTGTTTATCCTGGTGGGTTTTGGATCCACAGAAATTCAAAAAATTCTCAAGTATGGATACTGTCTCATGCTACATTAATATAGATGTGCACAATACTGTAAAACTGTGGATTAAACCCTGAGACCTGTGTCTGTCTGTACTACTCCTGAATCCTCTTTTCAAGCCTGACAGCAAAACAGAGCAGATATCTGGTACCAACAGATGATTGTAAAAAAAAAAAAAAAAAAAAAAAAAAAAAAGAACAAAAACCTCTAACTTTGTCCCAGTAGATTAAACAGAGTAAACATCAGCCTGTGTCGTCTTGACACCAAACAACCACACCTTGTTGAATCTACCAGACTTTAGCTTCAAACATTTGAACAAGTCTGTGGTGCGTTTTATTTACATTAGCAGACACAGCTGACTGAACATGTGTTGAAAACAGCTAATCCACCATATTTACTCAAAAGATAAGGCTGCTGTTGTATATTCTTTTTTGTCAGGTAATCTCATCTAAAGACAAAAACCAACAATGTGTCATTCCGTCTGTCAATACTTTCTGACCTCCCTATACACTGTGTGTGGCTCTCAGCTATTGAAGATGTAAATCTTTAAAAAATGACTCAAATATATCTTTTCATTTTTAAAAAAAGACTCAGTAATGTCTTAAAGCACCTGGGCACTGTAGTTTTTATCAAATGCTACTCAAACAGGAGGAAATAGTGCAATGTTAGGACCTATTTTCAGCTGCGTATTAATCCACATTTGGTGCTCTGGTGAGTATTTCTGGCAGCAGGATGGTGTGTGCAGGATTGAGTCAAAATAAAGTAGAGTGTGTGTGTTAAAGAAGGTAATGTTTAGTCAATCAGTTCATGGTTGGTTTTGGCTCTTTTCATGAGATTTGTGGACAATAAGAAAAGCATTTAGAATAGTGATTAGTGTTCATGAGTGTCAGGCTGCTGTTTTTCCTGGATCAGTGTATAAAAAAAACACACTTCAGTTCAGTGTTTTAGTAAGTCAGTGTTGTAATTTATTGTTGCTTTATAGTAACAGTCATCAGTCCTCACAGTTTATTTCAGCTCCGTTTGTCAGACACAGTACCTTTAAAAGACTACACACACACACACACACACACACACATACACACACAAATATGCACACACACACATAAAAACAGTGCTTGTGACCCTCCCTGCCTCCTAAAACAATATGAAGGGAGTGATGAGAGTAGTGTTACACTGTCAATGACGTCTTTCTGTATTAAAGCTGATAATCAACATTTTGTGACTATCATTTTGTGTCACATTTGACCATTTTCATTCAAAAATATTGAAGAAAAGTGTTCAGACAGTGCCACAGATTCTAATAATGATAATAGATGATCGACTCTCATCTGATTTACGTCAGCACTTTGGTGGAAGGTCTAGTTGAGGAGGCACAGGTGGGTCCAAAGGGAGACTATAAAGATAGATGATAGCATTTCAACACTTTCCATTTAATTCTATTCAGTTTGTGACAGTTTGTAATCCTGAAACCCAGATAATTTAATAAGATGTATTATGTGTTTCATTGCCTGATTTACTATGTTTATCTTGTTAAACAAAATATAAGCATATCATAATATTTCTTTCTTATTAATTATGAACCCAATGCATAAATGTCATTAGAAGAACTCAGTGAGAACCTTGAGCGAAGATAATGCTGCATTCATGTCATGTCTGCAGAATGAGAGGACTATGACATCCTCTTCTCGTTTTAAATTGGGGACGTTCACCGGTTACTAGCCCGGTAGTCACATTAGATAAATGGAAAATAATCCTAAATTAACACTTTCATCATTTGACATATTTTTAGCGGTTTGTTAATAGCAACTGAAACCAAATACAAACAAATAGGCCTATATGTTAACATTCTGGAGCTTTCTGTCAGAAATCCCCTCTGACATGAAAATACATCTCAGACGCTGACATGAAAGTTTTTCCCCCTCAGCTGCTCTGTATGATATGACATGAAGGGAGCATAATATCTGGGTTGGTCAACAAAAAAACATCAAAGCTGGACTTTTTTTTTTAATAATAGCCAAAGCATCAGCCTTGTCTTACAGTGACTTAAGAGGGATGTTTTTTTTTATAGCAGCTCATATTTAAAAGACAGTAGACATAAGTCAGTTTCCATCTAAATGTAACGCAAATTTTATCAAAATTTCCAGGAGATTTGAAAAAGAAAATGTGAATGAATATGCATTTCCATCCACTACTGTATGTGAATATTAGGAGTCGGCTCATCAAGATAAAAAGTTGGTGGTGGTAATTCTCCAGTTGCAGAGGAGGGCACAGCAAGATGACATCATTAAAAGAGTGCCAGTCAAACCTCAAACAATAGAAAACCATGTGAAAACTGTGATGGAAATAAGACTATATATGATTTCTGTTTGAGGAGCTTTACAGTCTCCTCACAGATCTGATGTTTTTGTCTCCTGAGTAGAAGCTTGAGAGACGTTTAAGTCACACGCTTCACGTACGTCAGGATTTATTCACTCGCATTTCTTGTTATGGATACACCAACTTTCCAACTCAGACAAGTGTAAAAACTTTTTAACAATATTTTGACTTTTCTCAGAATTTCCTGCATTTCTACACTCCAGTTTTTGATTCATGCAAATTGAAAATACACATAAAACAGGTGGATGGAAACACACTTATATTCACACTTAGACAGTCTAAAGCAGGGAGAGGTGAGAGTGACTTGTGAGGACTTCATTAACCAGAATTCATGTAATGTGAGTTTGGCAAACTAAATCTGTTGGTGAGATGTGGAGGAGGTTCAATGGAAGCTGTTGACCTCAGATTTCTATCGACCGAGTGTTCACTCAGCAGATCCCACCAGTGTCCATCCTGTGTGATTTAGGCTGATATGAAGGCTGCCAATATATATATTATCACATTATGCAAATTTAATAGAATGTAAACCCAATCTAAAACTATTTACCACATAACTCCCATTATATCTGTTATAGCCAGTCATTACAGAGCAAATAGTTACAAACTATTGTTATATACTAACAAGTATACTTGCTGTATATGAATTTGGTTTGATTCTTCTGTCAAGTTGACTTCATTTTCAGTTTAAATTCATTAGTATAGTTTGTAAACTGTGTGTTAAACTAGTCCAGCAGGTTGACTGCAGTACATTCACGGTGTAACATTTAATGAATAACACATGTGTGTGTGTATGTGTGTGTATGTGTATGTGTGTCTGTGTGTGTGTGTGTATGTGTATGTGTGTGTATGTGTGTGTGTGTGTGTGTACAGGTACATCTGTGGTTCATATTTCCTCTTGTTTTAACAGCAGACACCAGGCCGGTAGTAAAGCCCACTATCATCTGATCAGGACACACACACACACACACACACAGAGCAGTTTGGTACAGTAATACTAGAGACATAACTACAGAGCATACACAAGTACAGAGCGCTACATTCACACACACACACACACACAAACAGTGAGAATGAGAGGGAGAGAGAGAGGTTAAGCAGAAAAGGAAGAACAGCACACCTACACAGATCACACACTCAAACACACAGTGAATCAATAGTTTCTTTGTCCACCTTCAATCTGCAGCTGATCTATAACCACATCAACTCTCCTTCTCTTTCCAACATTCCTCCTCTCACCTCTCCTTTCTTCTCTCCTGTAAAGAAAAAAAAATATGGATCAGATTAAAAGAAAGGAAAAAGAGAAACCTGATGTGCTCCACAGAAGAGTGAAACTTGTCAAAAGAGGGAGGCAGGATGACAGAACTTTGGGAAAATGTTGAAAAGAGAGGAACTTTTATTGCTCCTGTGTTCCTGGTAGTTGAATTACAGTGTTGGGATGTAATGGTTGGGAACGCTATGTTAAAGTTCTGGTTTTACAAGCTGCCAGTTACATCATTCTGGAAAAAGTTCAACATGTAAAAAGGCTTCTCAGGAAAAAAAAAAAGACTACTAAACTAAAGTTTCTAAAAAAAAAAAAAGGTGTTCAAGCCTCTCTATAAAAGTTAATGATATTTCCATCTGCAGTATTGTTTCATATAAAAATCACATGATTGTGTGAGCTGGACTGGTGGCCATGAAAATGGTCATCAGTCAAATCACCAAACCACTGAGGCTTGATATAAAGAATTTATATCACATCTTAATATTTATATGAAACTGGATAGGAGTGTGAAATTATTTATTTTCTCAGGGTACAATATATCAGCCTGGTCCTATAAATTGCAACTATATTAGAATTTTTCAAGAGCGCTGGGGGGTTGTAGCTTTATATGTAGTTTTTTTTCCTGAAAGTAGTTGCTGTGTAACTGTTAATTCTTATGTAATTTGGTAGACTATAAGAAATGTGCTCATTAAAGACTTTTTAAGAAAGAATGTAATACACCAATACTAATACAAACTAAGCATTTTGAGTCATTTATTAAGATTTTTTGCAAATTAACAACTGAACCAACATAACACTTCTTCCGTTTTGTTTTGTTTTTTTGTATCAAATTGCACCACCCTTTCAGTAAAATGTCCCACTAATTGCCTGTTAAATACCTGCAAATTACATTGAAAATTTCCAGGAATTTGTTATAGAATTAAAGGACCAATGCTTTAAAGGATTAAAGCATTACCGAATAACACAGCCCAGCTCTCTTAGAGGATGTACAACCTCAGCTGTTTTTGTGGGTGTAGCTGAATTTTGGTTGAATTAAAGGGTCTTTATTTCCACAACAATATTTGCTCTTTTCAACTGCTGACAGCCTGTTTATTTCCATGCTGGTCAGTCATGCAGGTCACAGCTGATTCATGCAGGTAGCAGGACACATTGGCTTGGATTCTGTGTATTTTGTTTCAGCGGAGGACTAGGAAGAGGACTAGATGAAGTGGATTTGGCAAGAGAGCCAACCTGCTCTTAACATGGGATGAAACCCTACTTTTTCTTAATGATGTTTAGCCACTTTATGGTGTACTCTTTTGCAATGCTGAGTCTTTTTCTGAGCTTTGTAACCACTCCAGATTGAAAAACATGTAAGAAGTGTAGCAGAATGTCAAAAAAATAGAAACAGTGAGAACGTTCTGGCACCATTTGACTTTTACTTCACACTAAATGCCACCATTACACTTTTTTACCACTAGTTTTCTGACCTCCACCAGCCCCTCTCCTCTCTACCTCTCACCTACCTCTCCTCCCCTTCAGAGGTCTTGTCTCAGGTGGGTTTGTGCTGGTGGGACTAGATCAGTATCCATTTACGCTTTAAACAATAGTCCTCTGTTCTGTCTCTCCCTTTTCCCCCCTGCCCTCCCTCTGTCTCCTCCACTTTCAGCCCTCTGGCACTCTCACCTCCCGTCCACCACAGTACCCCTTTATCTGCCTCCTCTCAACACACTTCTCCCCTCACTCTGTTTTGACTGTTCAGTCTAGTCCTTCTGTTACTCTCATCTCTTTGTCCCTTAAATACAAATTAAGTTAAGTCAGGTCACATCTTCACTGGCAATCACAATGCCAGTGAAACTCTAAGAGTCGCACTGTAAAACAACTTCTGTTCAACTCCACCTTCAGAGGGTAAACACTATTTGGGAGTTCACAGTTTGGTGTTGGAACTGCCAAAAAATAGCTGTATTCAGTGAAATGGGAATGATTCATTTCAAACGACTGCATTGGTCATTATGTGATCATAGCTCCAAAAATACCATGACTGCCTGGAAACACCCACTTGCATGATTTTTCCTCTATGGTTGACATCGTAAAGTTTGTAATGAGGTTACCAATCTTCTTGGCATTCCACTTATCTCATCATATGGAGTACACTCTTGAAAACAGTTGTATGATCTCCTCTTTGGCTCTACAGGGAGCTTTATCAAGTATGAGATACCCCTGATAGAGACTACATTTTTTTTAAAGAAGAACTCTTTAAAAACACTTTAATTTTCTGTGTTTTTTTTGTACCACAATCACATAGTTTGATAGCATGTTCAACTATACACAAATGCTTTTGCTGCTCAAAACTCAAAACTATCTCACTCTAGTTGAAAGTTCAGTTAAACTAAGTATTGTGGCCCCTCCTCAACAGTTACAAGATACCTAAGAGTCTGAGGTATATTTCACTTGCTGACCCTTCCACATATATAAAGCAGAAGATTGGCTGAGCTGTTCTGAATATAATGACACTTGTCATGGTAGCTAATGCCAATATATTTTTGAAAACAGCTATAAATGACTCAATAGGCCTACTCTATCATCACCAAAGCTAAGAAGAACCAACACCAGCTTAGTACCCAGCCAGAGGTTCAAACTAGTAAAGCTCAGGGCTCATTATCATTGGGCAAAGGGGGAGGGGACTCTAGTGGAGATAGGTCCTCCACAGTATGATACTTCCGTAGCGAAAGCACCTGTCCCCTTGTCCCCCATCACTCACATACTATGTTGCCAAACCTGAGTACAACTGTTGGGCAGAAATCAAAGGTGTACATAACCTTGAACAGAAAGCACATGCCACAAACTGGGGGCATAGACTTTGAAAGATGTTTGAAAGATGCTGTCAAGTTGTAGGAAATCTATGATCCAGCATTTTTGGGACAATCTATACTTGGATTGTAAAGTGTAACTTAACACCCACTGACCTCCAGTGATTTAAAGGATAGGTTCATGATTTTTCAAGTCCATCTTAAAACATGAACTGTCATGCCCTGGCTGGATAGCTGAGTTATCTTTTTGTTTCTCCCAGTGTTCTTTGTCGTGTACTTCCTGTTTTATTTTGATACTCACCTCTTGTCTTGTTTCAGGTTTTTCACTTCCTTCCCTCATGTGTCTCCCTCTTGTGTGATTACCTGCCCTGCCCTGATGTGTTGCACCTGTGTCTCATTGTCTCCCCTCCCCCAGAGTATACAGTCTCAGTGTTCCCTATCTTCTGTGCCAGTTCGTCTTTTTCCTGTGTGAGAGCATTCCAGCCCTTTTTTCCTTGTGAGGTCAGTTTCCTGACCTGTTTTTGCCTTCGACCTTGCCTTTAGCCCACTGATTTGGATAATCTTGTTTTGCTGACTGTTCACCTGTGTACCAACCCAGCTGTGATTAAAGGATTGATTTTTGAACTTGCCAACTGAGTCTGTCTGCATTTGAGTCCAAGCTGTGGTTCAATACCTGACAGTACAAGCTGGCCATAACATGGACTCAGCAGACTCGGATACAGTACGCTCTGTGCTCCAGGCACAGGTTTACAAAATTCACAGTCAAGATGAACAAACCAGTCTTCTTCACCATAAAGTGGTCCTCCTGTTCATACTGGTTATTAAAAGATCCTCTTCAAATATGCATTCAATGTAAGTGATGGGGACAAAATCCACAGACCTCCTTCTGTGCAAAAATGCATTTAAAAGTTGATGTGAAGCTTATATGAGGCTTCAGCAGTCTGAGTTAGTCATATCAAATGGATATCTGCCACATTTACAGCATTTTCAGCATCAGATTCCCTCTTTGTGTTTCCTCAGACAGTGTTTCCCTGTTGAGCTGCGGTGGAAGTATAGTAACAAAAAGAAGGACTTTGGCACTAAAAAGTCTGTAACATTGAAAGATACTTACTTGATTTGACTCACTTGGACGACTGAAGCTTCATATTTGCTTCAAATAAACTTTGAAATACACTTTTACACAGAAGGAGGACTGTGGATTTTGTCCCCCAACAGTTACATTGTAAGTGCATTATGAAGGCATCTTCTAATGCAGACTTGAAAAATTGTGTACCCGTCCTTTAACTTCTCACCTTGTTGCAGTGGTGCACAGGTGTACTCCAGGACCCTGTGACATCACTGTTGGGTGACCACACCCAATCACACCCATGAGTGGTGCTAGGTGTGGTAAGTGGTGAAACAGGCTTGAACTTTCAACCAAAGAGGACAGCAAAATATGGCTTTTCAGCCTGGTTTTACTCTTTAAAGTCAAGATACCAGTGTTAATCTGTCTCTTGCAGTCCTCCCAACATTCTGGAAAACCAAAACTAAAACGTTGGAGTATTTCTTAAAGACAGAAGATCCAAACTGAATGTGGAAATGATTTAGTGAAGTCAGCTGCTGCACAACATACCTTTAACATCCGGAGTGACACAAATAAGATGTATAAACGTCCTCTGATATCACACCAGGGTCAGATTAGATAATTAATTTCATAATAGATGCTGTGCCCCCCCTGTTCCTGACATTATGTTGTGAGCAAAGGCTAGTTGATATTGTATATTGTATCGTTCATTAGTTTTTGTGAATCTAACATGCTGACATGTAGAAAAAATACTTTAATAGTTTTAATATCACTAAAATTCAGTACTTCAAGGTCCTTTCAGTGTTTTTCCCCCCGGAGTTCCAAAAGTTCTACCCTGCCTCTCTACTGCAGTGCTGCTGAACTAAATCCGGGATCCCTCCATACTCTACATACTGTATATAGGCTAGTCCCAGATTAGTAACTGAACTGGGTTAGTTCTTCCAGGGCTTGAACCATTATACAGTGGTTTCACAGGACCCAAATACCTCAGGGACAGCATGCCTACTTCCATTAAAAGTCTGTCCCTTGTGAGGAAATGTGCTGAACTAACTAAAAATACTGTATTTGGTGAAAAATAGAGCAAGTGCTTGTCGTTAGTGCCATTATCTGCAGATGCTAAGTTAAAGCTGTACTAATCAGTATTTTTATATTACCAATGGGTGAAATCACTACATGTAATGTGAAACCTGTCAGTCATAGTGACAAATCCACAGAGAATTATCACTCACTCTGTAGCCGCCCTCAACAGAGCATTTTAGCTTCTTTCAGCCCATTGTTTCCATTTCAAGGCCCATAACTTTACTGTTTTGGTTCAGTCTATTTGCTCTCATCCACCTGGTACCCAGCAGCAGCAAGCAGCTGTTTTGAGTGAGAAAGTTCTGAGAAACCCAAAGTACACTAGCTGCCCAGCACCAAACAGCAGACAGATAAAGTTAGCAGATAGCTGGTGAACATAGTGGATCATATAAAAGAGTGCCAGATCTTTTTCTCAGGAGTTTACAGATACCAAAACTAAAAGGAGCTGAAAGGAGAGTAATTATCAAACTTAGGTTAGGTGGACACAAAATGACTTCAAATAAAAGCGTAGCTCACTGAAACACTCTTACCTTCAATACTTATATCTGTGGGTCCATAGTTTTTCTGAGTTGGCAGTGGAAAGTGACAGTCACTGGAAGGCGGCACGAACCGTCCGGTCACTGAGTGGCTGGGTGGGACGGAAGTTGTCCCCCAACATCCCATCATTTCCTTCTGGCAGCTCAGCCCCTTTGACATGAGACCGCAGCCTCCGAAACTCCTCAATCTACAGTAACAGAAAGGGAAATATTTAATTTTAGAGGCTGAACTGGGTCGCAGCTCCATATTTCAAGCCTCCACACATGACAAGTTTGACCAATATGGCCCAATACTGATATTCAGTATCTTAATGTTTTAGTTTGCATGACAAAAGCATCCCCAAAAACTTAAAACATGCAGTGTCCACTGTGAATGTTAGTGTTGGCAGAGTGGTCTGAAATTTGTACAGTGCTTTTATACAGTCTGGTCCCTGTAAAAAAACAACATAGTTGCATGAACATACTGCTTTTGTTGTTTGACTTTCAATAGATACACATGATCATTCATTATATGACTTCAAATATTTGCACTAAACTCAGGGTTTCCTCCGGCTGTTTGACACTGAGGTGATAAAGCTTTCAGAGCTGAGCTTTGTCACCATCTGGGGATGGTGAGAGAAATCTGGCTGGGGAAATATAAAAGGACTGGGACCCATGTGGAGTCCCTAATGACAGAGGAAGAGCCCTTAACAATATAATGATAATGTGGGAACCAGGTTTTACAACAACAACCAACATAGTAGACATTGGTTTTTTTTCTTGCCAAGACCAGAACTGTGAAGCAAAAGATCCAAAATCTGACTTCCTGTTCATGTGTAAAGGCAGCCGCTGCGTATATTATCACTACTGGTGACACATGGGTAGCAGCTGGCTACATCGGCCAAAACAAACATGACAACAGTTCCGGTGCTGTCATGCTATTGGCTTACAGAAGGAGGATTTATAGCCCACTGTCAAAGTGCAAAATTAGTCGGCATGGCAACTGTTGTACGACACACACACATACTTGAATATTTAGATGTACATATGCACTGTGTACACACACTACACACACTCTTGGTCCTTGAACAGTCAATAACAGCTGGATGTTTGATGTGTCTATTCTAGAAGAACAGGACCTGCTGTTTTGAAACACTTCTGCTGTTGTCCATCTTCACTCAGTGGTGTGAACATGGTTGACACACTACAAAGAAAACAGGCTAGCAGGCTAAGATCATATATATATATATATATATATATATATATATGTCATATATAGCTCTTCAATTGAAATGCCCACAAGTCATATACATGTAACCTTTGACAATTCCCTCAAAGTATATAATGCTTTATATGTAGGTGTCACTTGCAAAAAAGGTTGAAAACCACTGCCTAGACCAAGTCCACACTATTGTGGATACATCTGAAAACACATCAGTTTCTCTCCATTTCAGCATTCGATCCACATTAAACTGGTGTTTTTTTTAACCCCCCAAAATGTTTTTTTCAAAAGTATTCTCCCAAAGTGGTTCAACAAAACATCAGACCTGAACACCACTGTTCATTTCCCATTTTCAACGACGCGTCAGCATTGTTTTGTTTTTTTAAACAATGACCACAGTCATCTCCTGACCTTAAACACCTTAACAAACAAAACCTTTGCAGAGTACTTAAACCATAATCTTTCCCTAAACCCATAACCAAACCTGTTGTCCCATCATAAAACATATTCATTTTTCAACTGTAACTTGTAACAGTTTTTGAGGGCACAGACAAATTATCCACCAATGTATTTTGTTGTTTAATTTAGAGGAATTGTTGGTCTAAGGACTGAGACAAAGATATCATGTGAGGTGAAACAGCAGGTGCCCTTCCAATGTTGTGAAAACAGCTGGAAGTCAGAAATGGTAGTTTGGCCTACTCATTTAGCCTTTTTATCAATAGTGAGTGCAGATGTCTCAATCTTGTCTGGCTACACAAATACAAAAAAACAATTTCATCAAAAGTTTCAATGCAGCAGTCCAAGATTAGCCTTATTGAGCAGGTAGCATTTACAGCATTTATGATGATATATATAGACAGAGGGGTGCAGTCACTATTGCGTGCTTTGCCATATTAAAACAGAAGTGATGACAGAGAGAGTCAGAGTTTGCTATACTAAGGCCAAGCAGAGCACCCAGCTGTGTTTGTAAAAATGATTTAACTGGAGTTTTATAAGTTCATCCACATTAGTAACATGGCCTAAGGCATGAGGACAGCCAGAAGTCAGTCTATTAGCATTTCAAAGGGCCAGCAGGCCAGAGGGCAGCTCAGATGAAAGACTGAAAGAAATGTCAGGGGTTTGCCATCATCATCCTTTACAACAATTTGCTTGAAGAGAGCCATGAGTCAGGCAAAGGCTGAATTAAAGTTTAAATCTATTAAAGGCATGATGACAGGCTCATTGATTGGCAGTGGGTGTAAACGCTTCCTGTATTGTGGTGAATGCCTCACAGCCTCAGGTTAGTGGTCTTGTGTGGTATGAAAGCCATAAAAGGGCTTGACGTATTGATTATATGGGATGTAGAGAAAGAGAGAGCCAAGTTGAAACATGGACGCTACAGCTGTTGACAGCTATATACTTTCCAGTTTCATTTGTCAGATGACTGCACAAGCATAAAATAGTCATTTGATGATGGAGCTCTTGGTGAATAGCATTTATGATTCTTGATCAAACCATTTTTATTGCTCACTACTTTTTACCACTCTTATTAATACTCATGCAGTTGTCCTAATGTCAATCCAAATACCTGATAGTCCTGTACTCAATAGACTTCCCAAGAGCTTAAAGGATATGGCTTCCTATGGTTTTCTTATCGTCAACAAATCTCTGTGCAGAGCAAACCAACAGTAAACTAAGTGATCTACTTACAAGCCTGATATATCACATTCTTCTGTGCTGTAAACCTCCATTGTTGTCCAAAAACTATTAAAAACACAGCAATGAGCTCCAAAGACTGATATGGGTCTAATTCAGAGTCTGGAGAGTAGTCTCGTGCCACTGAGCATGTTTTGAACATGGGTTCAAAACATGGATTCTTTATTGCTTCCAGTGATCGACAGCAGAACAGAGATTCTGAAGGGGAAAAGTAAAATTTCTGTTGCTTTTCTAACTGTGTGGTCCGGACATTTCCACAACCAGGGACAGGGCACTTCATTTTCTAATGTTAACTTCTCACAAGTTGAAAAGCCATGGAAAAATATCAATTCTTTATAATAAGAACTATGTTCCTGTGCATGCTCAGCAGCATCGGCCCTGCACGGAACTACTCTCCAGAGACTGAAAACGTGATCGCTGTTATTAGTCTTTGGAGCCATTTCTAAACAAGCTAATGTGACCAAACTCTTCATAATGAAGGAACATGTCACCTGGTGCAGCCATGTGACTCACTGACATGTTTTACGGCATAGAGGAAAGCCATATATCAGGCTTTGCATACACACACAACACTTGCTAGTAGTGTAGATTCATGATTGGTTTGGCTCTGCATATGAAATTTGCTGACAATAAGGAAAATATAAAAAATTGCTAGCCTTAACCTTTAAGGCCTTAGGAAGTCTAGTGAGTGCAGAAAACTTTCCTTCACTTGAACTCTGACCTTCCTGTGAAGGGGGAAGTTGAGAGATTTCAATATGTGGATCATTAAGGCATCAGATGATTGTTATATTTATTCACTGGCAGAGTATTGCTTTTTTAACATATGCTATAAGGAGCATCAGAGATAGCACTGACCCGGTTTAGCACCAGGTAAATCAATGACAATAATTATAATGAGACTTTTATTCTCTGTGGGGTTGTCACTATGAGCAACAGCTTTCACATTCACACAGTCACTTCATCGATTGATAGTATAAATACATTGCTTAGTGCAGCTTTAAATATTGCAAGGCAGGAATGGAAGAAGAATGCAGTAAATGTTTCTAACATAGTACAAGGAGCCTGAACTGCAGCATGTTTTTATTTCATTTTTTACCTGTAGCTGTGAGATGGTGAGAGGGTAGCGGTAGAGGATCCAGGTCACATTCTCACTACAAGGTGGTGTGGTCAGAGATCCTTCATACACCCAGTAGTCTCTCAATAATGGGTCTGAGGGCAGATTTAACATTTAATGTAATACAAAATAATATTCCACAAAATTGTGCAACTTTGTGAAGTTTTTGACTGCTTGGTTCCTAATCTTTTTGGCTTGTGACCCCTTAAAATGAAGCTTTGTCTACTTATGACCTCTCATCATAGATTATAGCCTCACTCTGGACATGACATGAGTGACGAGCAATAATTCAGTTTTCCTTCTTGTGTCATTTGAGGGATTTTTAGAGGCTCAAAGAGGTCAAACTATCCAATATTTCACAAGGAAAAAAGCAAAAACTGATTTATTAAATTTAATTTTAAGATGGGAAGTGTGGCTGTAACTACAAAATAATAGATAATCCATTACATTGGATGAAGATGTTAGCCTGGTGTATTGATTCATTCATTTACACCCATTCTGAGTTTCACTTTTCTTTTACTGAAGAATAATGTTTTATATTCATCATTATTGGTACTGTAAATCAAAAGGTGTGTGAACAAGGCCCAGTCAGTGAAGATCAGAGGGTAATACAATCACATATAAACTAAAAGACAAGGCAAGTTTATTTCGTGGAACTTTTCAACCACAAGGCAGTTCAATGGGGTTAACATAGAACATAAAGTTAAATTTATCAGACTTCACACAGCTCCCTCTGGAGACAGAAATGGCTTTATACTACTTTTTTCACATCTGCAGTAGAACTCCACAACACCTGGACACACACGCTGATGTATGATGAGTTCCCCGTAATGAATGAATGAGTGAAGCAACAATAGTGAAACACCAGGTTGACATCTTGATTCAACTGTGGCAGTAAAACTGAAGCTACATTAATTTGTCACAAGGCTTCATATATTCATTATGAAACCAGATTTTTTTCTGCTCACCTGGTAACAGAGTGTTGGGGTTGAAGCATGGAATTATCTTGCTCTTCCCCTGATGGAAAAACAACAGCAATACCATAATTGTCATCATGTTACCAGTTTCACAATGTTATTATTCATCTAATATTTAACATTTATACATCTGATGTAACATGACATCATCTAATCTGCTCTGATCTTTTCAGTTTTGGCCTCACCTTGTACTGCAGGTCCTGTAGGACTTCAGTGATGGCCTTCAGACCCAGATGCTCCTTACCAATCTGATTAAAACATATCAAACATTTCAGGTTCCAGTGAGCAGTTGGTGGTAAGAGAACTTATATCTTCAAAAGGCAATGTTGTCGGTGATTGTTTCATAGATGTCAACAATGTTTTAAGCAAATCTTAGTTTCTATCAGCCGTATCCTTGCAGGATGTAAACAGGAAGTAGAACTAAAGGAGCTGTCAAAAACAGGACGTGTGAGGTTGACGTGTTAAGATTGTGACCTCAGGAGGTCAGGGCTTTCTGAGGTAAAACGTGAGTGAGACTTTTATTTTTTACTGGGTGTGTTTTCCTCAGCTGGCACAACAGAGCAGAATCATTCTCTGAGGTTTTATTGGTTTCATTAAAATGAGAGGAATAAAAGGTTCCCACAATTTAAAGAGTTTTCCTGACAGTTAAACCCAGGATGATTTCTCTGGTTAATGAAGTGATGAAGTATGGGAATTGGGGAATTTCACATGAATGTAGCAGAGGGTAGTTTCAAGCTTGTGTAATACTTTCATTGCACATGATGATTCAAGCTAATCTGAAGTGAAAGCATGTTCACTCCTCTAAGAAAACAATACATGTACAATTCCAGGAAGGAAAAACACCACTAAAGCCACTGATCGGCTGAAAAAGTCAATATTTTTAAAAATGTGGGCCATGTGGTGGTGACAGGGTGGGCGGGTGGACATACGTACACTTTCAGATATGTTTCAGAACCTTTTACAGATATACTGTATTATGTTTTTAGAGAACTTTGTCATGTTTCAGATGTCTATGAGTTGAGACATTTCCCCTCTAAACTTCTCACATGGTTTCAAAATAAATAAGTGTTTGAGAGGTAAGAGGTAAAACTCAATCCACAATATTTCAATTTCTACCTTTAATACTTTAAGTAAATTTTGCCAAAAATACATTTAATGCAGGACTTTTTCTTGTAATTGCATATATTTACATTGTGGTATTGCTACTTTTACTTAAGAAAATGATCTGAGTACTTCTTCAACCGCTGTTGTAAGGCCACCCAACCTGGGAAACATGGTGGAAGTAAATCTCCACTGTCATGAAGTCCTGATACTTTGTATTGATGTGGATGTTTACCTGCACAAAAAGAGCAATGATGAGGACTCCATTCTTCTTCCCCAGAGCGTCCTCCAGAGTGTTAAACAGTGTGCTGTTCCAGTGAATCAGATGGAGCTGCACAGAGACACAACAAAACCTGTATTTGAGAGGCCACTGTTGTGAACAGGTGTAGGGAACAGTAGTAAGTGAGAGTGTGAGAAGTCATCAGCTGGTGGTGACTGAGGGTTCTTATGTTGAGATCATCTGAACAGAGAAAAAGAGTGCAATACTTCTACTCTGAAACAGGTGTCAGACCAGACCACAGATCTGTAACTGATTAGATGATAAAGAAACCGTGAACTGAACTGTCAACATTGTTATCAATAGTTTCGACTGTGACTTCCTACTGAGGATTAATTGGTTGATTTGTCAAAATATGTCAAGATTTGTAACTACAGTATGGTCATTGAAAGACTATTGAAATAATGGCTAAAAGTAACCAGACCTTTACAAATTTTGCCAAGTTTTATCAAGCTGTCCACCAACCTAAATGACAAATTTCTCATTGCCCTCCAAAACTGTCACAAATGATTGTTACCAAAATAATTTTGTACAACAGCTCTCTGATCTGCCTATCTTCTAAGGTTAAGGTTATGATTTAGATTTGGTTAGGTTTAGTCAACTAAAACTATTTGGTCAGGTAAAGATTGTGATATTGGTTAAAAGAAACCAATGACATTGAACATGAATGCCAAAAGGGGTCTGCAGTCTCAAAGTGTGACATTTTGTAAGTCCAATGTAGCCCAACCTCCTCCCTAACAGCTTTTTTAGCATTACACCAACATAAAGCTACTTCCACTCCACCTTTGCTTCAATAATTATTCACAACCTCTGAGTGTGTTGAATTTAGGGTACATTTTTTGAAAGAGGATGATTGTTTTATTTCTTCTTTTCATAAGTTACATAATCTTGCTTCGAGGTTAAGAACTGTATGGTAGACATGTTAAGCTAAATTATACCACTCACTAAACAAATATTAAAGTAGTAACTGCACCAAGACAAACTGAGGAACTTCACACATTGATCTATTAATGAAGTAATGACGAATTAATTAATTAAAAGAGGCACCAGGTATCATCAATGTAATCGATGTAGTGTTATGACAGTTGTGGCATTTTCAAAGTTTCAGTTTTGCCCTTAACCTCCAACTAAATGCCAGATGTTAGTGCCAGGACATGCAGCCTGGGAGACTAAACCTGAGTTCAAAAGTTTGACCTTTAAAAAAATAGTTCAACATTTTGAGAAATACATTTGTTCACTTCCTTTCTGAGAAAGGGGGTTAGATGAGAAGACTGATATCACATTCAAGGACGAAAGTGGCATTGATTTTCTCATCTAACTATGCTGTATACAATTTATACAAATGAATAAAATTATTTCTGAAAATGTTGAACTAACTTTTTAAGGACAGGTGGACTTACATAGCAAGTTTCCTGTGTTGTAAGACAGTTTTATATTATATATATATATATTCACTTTTTTTAACCAAATAATTAAACCTGATTTTCATTTTCATTTTCCTTTCCAGTTTGTTTTAGCTCTCTTTCAGGCCATCTGCATAAAGTTTATGGACATACAGATGGACACAACCCAATCTAAAGGCTCCCTAGAGACATTCACACCAGCTTTTCAACTTTACCCACACAGGATGTCAAAAGTGTTACTTATCAGAAATGAAAACATTTTGTGTTCAAGGACTGTGGTGTTATCTGAAGGACAAATGCCAATGCCAGAAGTCTTATTATATTAACACAGTGTTTCTTTAGTTTTTTGGAGGTTGTTGATGTGGCTCCATGGTCTAGGCCTTATTTGTGTGTGTGTGCGTGTGTGTGTGTGTGTGTGTGTGTGTGTGTGTGTGGTGCACTATCTACCTCCATAGGGAAAGCCTTGAAGTTGACGGTGTGCTCTGATCCTCTCTGGTTCTCTTTGCCCCAGTGGAATCGAACCTCATGAAGTTCATACTCATGATCGCTGGGCAACGGACCCCCGGTAACCACTGGCAACAGCACAGAAAACACCTGGTATTGTTTATTATTTATTTTATTTTTTATTTATTTGGGACCATGTACAGTGTTCAACATAAATGTTACCATTTGATGTCCCTTGGCAGGTCACAATTAAAACATATAACAGCAAAATAACAAACAGTGCAAAGCAAAAAACACACAGGACACATGATACAAAATACAAAGCTACACACAATAGCACATCACATACACCCACAATGTCGATTAGAAATGACTAATGTATGTTTATCAGATTAAAAGCAAGATTATTTGTGTTTATGATAAAACCATGAGATAAAATCTAGAGTCAGTGGTTACAGAGCTGAATAGCTTTTAGCAGATTTTTTAATTTGGTTTTAAATGTACTGATGGAGCTGCAGCTCTTAATATCGTCGGGTAGGACATTCCACTGAGTTGTGGCTTTTACAGAGAACGCTGACTGCCCAAATGCAGTGTGACGAAATGGTCAGATTGTAATGGTATGGTACAATCTTGTATAAAGGATATTCTGGAGGATCTAATAGAACTCACTGAGCGTGTATACACAAAGTCATGTAGTGGAGGAGGGGCCAAACCATTAAAAAGCTCACTAAATTGTATCTCTCCAGTACCCTACAGCGATGGAAATGCATTAGCTTTTTGTCCAGAGCTTTTAGTGTTTGTTTGCATAAGGACTGAAGAGGTTTTATGGCTGTTTCTCCAGCCTGCCCCCAACATGTGATGCAATAAGACATATGGGAAAGAATCATAGCATGCATAAATATCTTGACTGCGTCCAAAGAGAGACAGTTTCTAAGATGTTGAAAAATTGCTTAGTTGTACTTTATGATTTTAACCATTTTTTAAACATGTTTCTTAAAGTTCAAATTTGGATCCAATGTCACACCAAGATATTTAAAATCAGTTACTATGTCAGTCCTTTCACCTTTGATGAGAATATCAGCGTTAGGAGGTTGTACCATAGTCTTAGAGAAAAACATACCTTTTGTCTTGTTTACATTTAGACTCAGACATGATTGATGAAGCCAGTGATGTTTTCCAACACAATTGTTAGCTTAGTAGCTGCGAACTCAGCTGTTTTTGCATGTTTGTATACAACGGCGTCATCTGCATACATTTATAGTTCTACATCATGACACTGTTGAGGGAGATCATTAATTATAGGCTCAATAATAGTGGACCTAACACTGACCCTTGTGGAACCGGCACTGTGCACTTCATGTTACTGGACAGTGCATCACAAACTTTAACACATTGTATCCTATTAGATAAATATAAAAACATTCATGCCAGTGCAGATGAGAAGTTACATTTATAGAGTTCCGATATTAAAACATCATGATTGTTGATTGTGTTGAATGCTTTACGCAGCACCAACTATTCCTCCTTTGTCAAGTCTTGATTTAATTTGCTCTATTAAGTGCGAGGCAGCAGTTTTGGTGGAATGTTTTGTTCTAAAGCCAAATTGCATACAATATAGACCAAAATTGCTTGTATTAAGAAGTCAGTTGTTCAATGACAACTTTCTGAGCAACCTTTGAGAGTACTGGTAGTATACTTATTGGTCTGTAGTTACTGGCTTTAAGACAGTCTCCAGATTTTAAAGATTAAAAAATATGTGTGACAATGGCACATTTCCAGTCATCAGGAAAGGAGCTGTGTTTAAAAGACAAGTTAATTAAATGAGCAATAGGGGACTTAAAATATCTTTGTGTGATTTAACAAACATGGTGTCAAATTGGGAAGCATCTCCACTTTTTGAGCTTTTTATGTTTACTTGTAACTCATAAGTCTCCACCAGCTTGAAAACCTGGCCTGTAGCATCTATAGGAGCAATATCCAGTTTCCTTTTTGTAAATTTTATTCCGAACTCATATACAGACTCAAGAAAAAATATGAAAGACAGAAGCAACAGTAAGATGATCTTCAATTAACTCCTCATGTACTTTGAGTTTAAAATCTCCTAAAAATTTACTATTGCCTTTTGCCACATTCAATATATTGAGATAAAAACGAGATTTAGCTTCTCTTATCTCTTGGATAACTTTGTTCTTTAAACCTTTATAAATCAGCATGTCAGTGTCTCTTCTAGTTTTAATTGCCTTCCTTAATGCAGCATCTCTAGATTTCATTAGTTTCCACAAATTTTCATCAATCCACAGTAAATTGTTTTTATTTTTAGATTTTATCTGTATCCTCACATTAAATCTTTCCCTCACAGAGTTGATTCTGTTAGTAAAAGTATCACCGCCATAGTTCAGATCATCAGAGGGCAGTACATCATCCCTGTTCAAGCTTTCACTGACAAATTCTTCTTGCTTAGCTCTGGGTATGCACTGAAGGATAATTGTCTTAGTTGCTGTGTTTTAGTCAGTTTTCTCACACATATGGTAAGCACACACAGGAAGTAGAGGATAGATCAAAACAGACAGAAGTGAAAGTGAGACAGATAGTTTATTTACTCTAGGTTAGACTGATTTATGATTCACACATTAGATGATAATAGTACATGCATTCACATTGATAGATCATCAGACAGCAAAAACTAAAGCAACATCTTCAAATCTGCTCTTGATTCTTAAAACAAACAGTTGTAGTAGTAGTAGTAGTAGTAGTAGTAGTCGTAGTAGTAGTAGTAGTAGTGGTGTGTTGCATGTTGGCTTATCCAATAGGGGACAAATGCTGTGTGTGTGTGTGTGTGTGTGTGTGTGTGTGTGTGTGTGTGTGTGTGTTTGTGTGTGTGTGTATGTGTGTGTGTGTGTGTGTGTGTGTGTGTGAGTGTGTTTCTCCTGACAGTCACCTGACTTGGACTTGAGAATGATGCGAACAGTGTGTCCATCGTTGATGACCTCACAGTCTCGACACACCACGTAGTTTGGGGATAGGCCGACATCCAGGAGGGACGGGTCATACTGGGCCTCCCTGGAGTTTAAGTTGATGGGAGACTGGTACTCGCCGTTGGCTGCTGGGAAATGGAGTCCCCACTCTACACCTATGGGGGGGAACAGGCAAACATACACATAAAAAATAGCTTTTGTTAAAAATGTTTCTGCCATCATCTCCAGAAATGCTCTCTGAGTTGGAGATTACTCTATGTGGAGAAAGAGGAGAGGGAGAGCCAGACATGGTCCTGAGTGTAAACTAATATATGGACATTTTATTACACAGCACCAACATTTACATATAGACTGGAATGGCCTACCAAGTAAATAAAAAAAAAAGATTAATGATTTTAAATACAGTGGGTTAATTAAATATAAAAACTTACTGATCACACAGGCACTGAGGTGATAAAAAATTTAAAAAAATAAAAATTTCTCAGAGAGCATTAGAGATGTTGCTTATTTCTGTTACAGACTGACAGAGCTGTTGTTTCATGGAGTTATTATGTAACAACAAAAGAATGTTCCATGATTTATTGTAATGATGATGAAACAAAACCTCCCGATGGACTGTTACAGAGTTCAGGAGGTCTGGTCTATAATGCAAGGCCTTGGACTGGTTTTTAATCTGAACTCTATCATGTATTGCCTGCTGCAAGAAAAGATGCCCTCCAAACAAAAAGAACTGTTCCAACTGATCATCAGTGTAGTGTGTGTTAAACTGTGGTAAACCAGATGTGCCATAGTAATCAAACAGACTGTGACTTACAGCAACATGGTCTTTAAACATGTGCTTGTTGACCTCGGAGGGAAGAGAACTTTGGATAGAGGTCAAAACCTTCCTTGGCGTGTGCTGGATCTTCGATCTGAGGGACCAACATGCTCTCAAGGAGGCACTTCAGTCAGTTCACTGACTGAACTCTCTGCACTTTGTTCACCCAGCACTTTATTTTTATTCATTGTGTTTCTGACTTGTGTTTCATGTATGTGTTTTGGGGTTTTTTTGTAAATTGTGAAGTTTGTTAAAAAAAAAAGAATTAGCAAAGTTTTTACAATAAAAATCTTTAAAATCACCATACATGTGCATGGTGTCATTGTCGAGCCCTACATTCTACATGATGAGATGTTAAATATAGTGTGCTTCAGTGGTAATATGTAACCATGATCAAATCCTTATCCAAGCCCTAACCAGAATATGTTCCCAAACCTATGACCAAAATTACCGTACTATAATTACTTACAGTATTTTAAGTCTAACACATTTACTATGTAATCTTAGCAGCAATATACAATTAGATTTTTCCCTTTTGTAATGATATAATACATATTCATGGTTTTCTTAAAGACATTATAAATAGCAGAGGAATATACTGGAGCTAAAGGCCTTTCTAAAAGCACATATTCTAACTTACAGGTGTCACTTTAACAATGTGTCTGTTCCATTTAAGTGCCCTGCAAACCCTGCAAGTGAGCCAGCATGCGCAGTACCAAGCGCAATTAATGTTATTAATTACACCTGTACTTATCCTGCAATAACATGTCAAAACCAACGTACCCCACAACAGTGTGTCACTGATGAAACCCTGTCAGCATTAGGTCATTGCCGAAATACATTTATGTAATAAACATAGCGGTTTATCCCATAGCCTGCTAGCAAATTTAGCTTTTTGCTCTGAACTCTGGTTTTTCACACTTCCAAATGCCAAAGCAGACCTTCATAAAGCAGTGCAGCACCTGGCTTCAAGTATTTCACTAGATAAGGCTACCTTGGACCCAACTTCACCCGAGGGAACATGCAGCAAAGCATGAACTAAACACTTAAAGGTACTGTGTGGAGTTTCTGAGCTCAAGTAGCACTATGGACCAGGTTTTTTATGAGTGGGTCCCCGAGTTGTTTTTCTTGTGCACATATATGCACAAGAAAAACAACTCGATGTGATGCAATGCACAGTCCTGCCAATGGTTTCACACTAATGCAATGATCCACAGGTGGCTGTAATGTTCTAATACAGGCAGGGAAGGAGAGCACTGCAAGCTAGTAAACATGGATGTAAACAATGCAAAAGAACTTAAAAATTAGCTTTGCTACTGTTTTGTTAGAAAAGAAATGCCTTCAACAGGTATGTTAGACATCATTTAATTTTGCTGAGTTACACTCAATAAAAGCATAACTTTGTTTACAAGAAAACTTCACAGGGCCCCTTTAAAGAGGTGTTCAGGAGTACTACTGAATAGTTAAAAAAAAGAAAAAAAAGTTGTATAATAGCCTCAAGTGATGTCACCTGAGGCAGCGTTGGTTGGGTCTGTAGACTACAAGTTTGAAAAAGAAAAAATCTGGAGGAGTGGAGTTAGACAGCAGTGACGTTAGCAGACTTTGTGGCTCCTCATCTCTGTTGGAAGCTAGCAGCTCCAGGCTACATTACGGCTACTAGCATAGAATACCCCAATCTCTGACCACACTTTCGGTGGTCAAGTTGCATTGTGGATAATGTGGGTGCCAGGTTTTGACAAGGAAGAAGAATGCATGTAATACAATAATAAATAATAAAATACAATATCTTCTGCTGCATCATTTTTTATACTTTTTTAAAACTGTCCATCATGAGTCAAATGTCGGTTGGGGAGTGCAATGCTAAATCATGGACTACTCTTGTTTACAACAGATCTGACTGAATTTAGATGTGTGTTTAGTTAGATGTAGAACTATACATCTTTTTCCTCATGCTGTTAGCTGTATCTGGAAGTTAAATGGCTTCTAAAGCTCACCAACAGCTCAACTATAAATGAGGACAATGGATTGAAATGTGAGAGTGGGTTTAAGTTAATGAGTCTGACATTTAGCCTATACTGTAATGTTAAGAAACCACAGTTTAACTACAATTTAGCACCTGGACTGTAAATGGTCCAAAATTTTCATGTCATAGAAACAGACACTGGTGGAGACAGAGACTAAATGTTCAACTAACAGACACTCCTGACTGGAAACAATGAAAAACACTAAGCCTGAAAGACACTAGATCACTGTGCCACACCTGTAAGTTGTTGATAGCTATTGTATGTAGATATGCAATACAAAAAGTCAGAGTAGAGCAAACTTCAACAAAAGAAAATAGCTAGAGGTGTAGACAGATATGTGTATTCAGTTAAAAATGCAGTTGTACTGTTTAAAAGTGTCCTTAGCCTGTATAAAATGAGTGAAATAGGTAGAACTGTAGACATTTTGACTCGTTACAACAGAAAACTCACTGGTGATGTTAATAACATTAATGAAACGTTCAATTTAAGTGTCCAGTAAGACATGATAGTGAACATGAACAATACTACAGCCAAGGGACTGGCTGACATAAACTGAATAATATGAATACATACACTTGTGCTTTTCTTGCTAAGACATTTCAAAATGTCTGTCATGAAAATGTATGTTTAATAGAGATAGCTCTCTGATATTTAGCAGACAGACTGGAAGTGGGTAGATATAGCAAGTTTCTGTTAAAAGTAAAAAATAAAAAAAAAACTCAGTTAGCTAGCAAGGTAATCACATGTACATCCAAGAATCACATAGGTTTTGTTCAGAGTTAGGAATGTACAGCAAAATTGCTAACTCACTTAGCCTATTGGACATCTAAGATGCTGTATGTGGTCACTGGCCCCAGCTGTTGCTTGTTTAACTGTGGTTCACTGCTAGTTAAATCATAATGTCTCCTTATCATTTTCTACATGTGTTAAATACACACATACAAGATGTAAAAGCAGTAAGAGCTAGGCTAGCTGTCTCCATCTGTCTCCGTTGTTTGTGCTAAACTAGCCTAAACTAAACGTATTATAGAGCTATACTGCTGCATTAAGCACACAGATTAAACTGATATTTTTTTCTCGTCTAACTCTCAGTAAGACAGCAAGTGAATTTCCTTAAAGCTACAGTATTCCTTTAGGACTTTTGGTTTAGTTTTGAGTTTCTGCAAGTGCTGCGCTTTTCTTTGTTCAACTATATTGCTCATTACGGCTCAAATTCTTCCTCTATTAACTTCACATGGATTGGAAATGTAAATACATCACTGTCTGTGCAGCTTACATGAACTGGATATAGGTTCAATAAACTGCTTAATTGAGTAAATGTAAATGAACAGTAAATGAAAAACCTATGGTTTTCTCTAAAATCACACTGATAATCAGTGTAAGAGTTTGAGAGTCTGCAGAGTTGGAGAGGACATCAGGAAACTACCTACATCTGAGTTATTTAGGTCTCAACCTATTTAAGTGATTTCCTTTTTAAGCAGTCAGTTGGGTTAGGGTTTTGTGTTTTGTTTGCTCATATCACGCACCACATTCATCCATACTCTACCTTCATTGCTGACCCAGCTAACTGACATTATTATATATTATTTTGTCTTAAGTTGATGATAAATGTAATTTTAGAAACTTTATACATGTGTGATTGACCTTGAGTAAATGATTTTTGTCTTTTCAGTCACTCAGTGCATAACCTTTCTTTTTCTTCTTTTCCCTGCTATTTTCATCATCCTCTTTAGGAACAAATGACACAAAATACTATCGAGGCCAGTTCCTCTGTGTGTGTGTGTGTGTGTGTGTGTGTGTGTGTGTGTGTGTCTGTGTCTGTGTCCAGTTCCTCTGTGTGTGTGTGTGTGTGTCTGTGTCTGTGTCTGTGTCTGTGTCCAGTTCCTCTGTGTGTGTGTGTGTGTGTGTGTCTGTGTCTGTGTCTGTGTCTGTGTCTGTGTCCAGTTCCTCTGTGTGTATGTGTGTGTGTGTCTGTGTGTGTGTCTGTGTCTGTGTCCAGTTCCTCTGTGTGTGTCTGTGTGTGTGTGTGTCTGTGTGTGTGTCTGTGTCCAGTTCCTCTGTGTGTGTTTGTGTGTGTATGTGTGTGTGTGTGTGTGTGTGTGTGTGTGTGTGTGTGTGTGTGTGTGTGTGTGTGTGTGTGTGTGTGTGTGTGTGTGTGTGTGTGTGTGTTTGTGTGTGTAGGAGAACACTTTTCAGAAGGACGCATAAAGTGTTTCAAACACAAACTATTCTTCACTCTCTTTCTCTCTAAAGTCTGTTTGAAAAGAGCCTGCGATCACCCTTCGCCTTTCTCTCCCTCTACCCCTCCGCTCATTCCCTCTCTGCTTCCTCTCAGTATCCAGTGTGTGAACAGGATTTCTTGCTGGGACTGTGACAATGAGAGTATTGCTGCAAGCAGGGGAGAAAAACACAAAGTGAAAGAGAGATGGGAAGGAAGTTTAAGTGCAAAAAAATAAATTAAAGCAGGTTGTGGTTGCAGAAAGAGGGTCAGCCTATGTAGGGCACGAGAATTGACAGATAATTTTATAAGGATGTATATTTTTTATGAGAAACTAATATTGTAATATCTTAATTTTGACCGGAACGACAGGAAAATTGTGCAAACTGACTTTAATTAACAGAGTAACACTGTTCAACAACCAGTTCACCATCAACTTAAGTTTTCTTGCACTGGCAGAAAGTGAAGACCAAGTGAAACAGCGTGGAGAAAGTGATATCAAGAAATACCACAGGTGCACTCTGGTCTAGATTCAGTTCAGCTTGTCGCTGACCACAATCACTCACAATGAGAACACTGTAGGATGTGTGGAACGGTGTCTTTTTTTTTAAAAGGAGGAAACGAACACATTTGGTGAGTATCATGTTCAGGAAAGTCCAGTACACCCATGTTCCACCAAGAAAATGAACTAAACTTCTCACAGTACGCCTTTCTGCTGCAACTACAGCTGAGGCGGACACTTCACACTGACTGACTATTCACTCTGTAGCCAAGTGGTGGGGTGGGGGGACCTGTCACATTCCCTCTTTCCTCAGCAACTAGAGCCTTGACAACAGTTTACTAAAGGCACAGAGTGTTTCACTGCAGCGACAATAATGCAGCTAAAAAGGCTGTATAAAATTCTATGTGTGCTTGTTGGGATGAATGGGTTTTGACAAGACAACAGACAGACCAATTGCATTCAAACAGCTACTATGTTGTTGTTTGAACATGCTAAGCTAAGTTAACCGGCTGCTTGTAGTTTCATGTTCATCTTACAGACATGAGAGTGATATAGATCTTCTTTTCTCTGGGGAAGAAAACAGATACGTGTGTTTCCCAAAATTTCAAACTGTTCCTTTAATCTATTTTTCCATAGTGGATTACTTTTAACAGGCTTTGTGAAAAAGCTTAAAAATGATACTGGGTTTCATATTCTATAGAAAATGAATACCTAATGCACTCCAAGACAGTCATATTTTAGCAGGCTGGCATTTTATTCAAGAAAAAAACAACTGTTTTGCAAGTCCAATAACCAATAAAATCTTTTAGCTCTGGTTCTGGTATCTGAGGAAGAATAATCAACGTTTTCATGAAATATTGATCATTCCTCCCCAGTCATTCCTTTACTTGACGCTCTGCTTTAATGCAGTTTGGAAATAGCTCACAGTTAGTTTGTATTAGTGCTGGTTCTGGGAGCGAGTATCATTGTTTTGGTTTCATTGGGTGAATTTAGAGAGTTGCCCAGCCTTGGTGATTGTCTGTCCTGTTAAAGTGCTTTAGTTCTATTTAATAATTAATATCTTTTCACTGTGTAGAGTTGTTATTATGATGTGACTGTTGCCTCAGGCCTGTTATTTTTTCATAAATAGTCTATAAGGTCTTTTGGAGGAATCATAAATTATTCTATCTTCAATTAAAGCTTTCAATTTTTTATGTTGTTTCTCACATTATAATCCTTAGAAAAGTCGATTTTAATAAAGACCTTATAAACGTCCAATATCACAAGTGTCCTGCAGAGAATCGAAGCTCACATGCACAAAATGTTCTCTGACTCTGTGCCGAGAGTAAATAATAAATGAAAAACATTAAAAAGTTTAAATATACTATTTGTGTCAATTCAAGCATGGCTCTCTCTGCTTAGCCTATGAAAAATGGACTGTTCAGACACAAAGTTTCTACAGGACACTTGTGGCATATGCAAGCCATATGTTAGTGTCTAGGTTATGTGTGCAAAGTGTTACACAGCACTCAGTATACTTACAGTAAGAAGATTACAGATTAATATCACAGTTCATCCCACGGTGCTCAGTAAAGGCAAGCAACAAAAGGAAGAGAGAGTGAGATAACACACACACCAACTGAGCTCATCACACAACTGTATGACATACTATTACTAAACACATTTTTATATCAACCCAAAAAGTTGATATTAGTGTTAGATATTACACTGTGCAAAGAATGCAAAAAACCCCAGCTCCAGATAACCCTTTCCACAGTTACTGGAGAGTGTTACCTTTCATTCTGATCTTGTTCAGCCCAAATATGGACTGACTGACCTGACACTGAACAAAAATGTTTATGACAGTTAAAGGGTCAATCCACCAATTTTAAACATGAGGTTTAGCTTACTGATCATGCAAAGCCGCTTGTGAAAACAGGCTCATAACATCACAATGTAGTGATGTCTCATCTTGGTCTTGAGATTTCATACATTTGACAGAAAACCTGCATTACAACCTGGCACTGTGGAGTTTGAAAGACGCATGCTTTTCCCAGGCACAGAGAGTCTAATAAAAGACATAATTAAGTTGCTTTATGGGAATTGTAGGATCCAGCATTTTTTTTCCTCATTAGGGACTAAAAGTCAGGAAATCTCATCTTCTGCTGCTTTGATTTTGATGATTCTTTTTTGATTTGTCTGTTGTTAGTCCCCCAACTTTACAAATTCCAATATAAACTGCAGCACTAAATTGCTGGAGTATCCCTTTAATTCCATCACATATCAAGTTGTTTAAGAAAAATCTTGAATGTAAAATGTCCTTGAGTGTGAAATCCTGAAATCCAAACAAAGCTTTGTTGCCGCTTTAATATAAAGTACATCTGTTCCTGTCCAGCAGAGGAACAAGTGACACCCTGATGTACAAATCAATTGTCTTATTTTGACAGACATTTTTTACAGTGTACCAACACAAAACCAGGATCTAGAGTACATATGACAACACTGCAAAAGTTCACTTCAGAATGTGCAGGCTGACACAGTAAGTGTCCAAGACCACTCAAAGTGCTTCAAGTTTTGGGTTCAGACCACTTTAAAACACATCTGGAACTTCAGCCTTTTAAAGCAGCTGTTAGCATCACATACTGTATTTCCCAGCATCCCTTCACATGTTGATGAAGACCAGCCTACCTTCCTCATAGCCCCAGTCCAGCTCATCTTTCCCCGGGACATAATTCGACTCCTCGTTCACGTTGTCAGCCATGGTGTTTGGCAGTCTGCTCACTGCGGGTGGAAACCAGTCTGTCCTCCCAGTAGACTCCCAGTCACACTGGTTTTGTCCAAAACTGAAGTCTCTACAGTCCACTGGATAGATTCCCAGCTCACCCTTTCACTGTCTTCTTAATGTCTTTTTCTTTCTTTTCTTTTCTTTACTTTCTTTTTTCTTTTCTGACTCTCGTTCTCCCTCTTTCTAGCCTTTCTTCCTTCTTATCCTCCTTTCTCCTCTCTTGCTCTCGTCTTCTTGAAGCCACTGACTGATGTGCATGGAGCTCTCTGCCTCTCGGTATTTTTCTTTACACTCTTTGCTCCTCCTCTTTCTCTCTCTTCACTTTGCTGTTATCTCCCCCCACCCTCCTCTCTCTCTCTCTCTCTCTCTCCCTCTCTTTCTCTCTCTTCCTCTTTGTCTTCCTCTCTTTCTCTCTCTGTCTTTCTCAGCAGGTGTGCTCACTTACCCTGGCTTTCTCCCAAACAATGACAGACCAGTATTTCTTTTTCATCCCCCTCTCTCTATGCTCCCTCTTTTAAAAATAAACTTTAAAGTCTGTTAGCTGTAATTACTTTTTCTTTTAATTATATCATTTATGTTTCTTGGTAGTAGTTTAACTTGAATGTGGTTTTATGTTAACCTTCTGTGCTGTTTTGGGTACGCATGGTTGTATTATATGTGTGTGTGTGTTGGAATGCTGGCAGGAAGGTCATGCTGGTGTTTCTGTTGGAGACCACAGGCCCACCCTTGGGTGAAGGAAACAGCAGTGGTTGAGAAAACAGGCAAAAAATGGCAGGACAGAGAGAGTGAAAGGCCAAATTGTTCTAAAACCTTGATGACTTCAAGATGGACAGATAGGCTAACTCTGACACACTGGATTCTCAAACTATTCAATACGCCCACAGTTTTGCACATTTTCTCTTGAAGTCGTTCCCTCAAGTTTTCGATCTGACTTTACATGCAGGCACTGACTAACATTACATTAAGTTCTTGAATTTCATCTGGGATTAATTAAAAGATGACTGAACAGAATAGCATGTTGTATAGTGTATTTCTTGCCAAAAATCTCAGCTGTAAGAGGAAAGTGTATGAAAAGTCAAGAGGAACAAATAGCTCATAGTTTCCTATTATTCTCGCTTTCTTAATTTCTTTCTTTCTTAATCTATATCCTCCAGGCTGCTGATGTTAATTACCCTACATTCTTTATCAGGAAACTGTCCTCCGAGCCATCTAAATGCAGGCAAGCTCCCTTGTTTCTACGTTGTGGATCTAAAAGCAGGACATGTACTGTACTCTCTCAGCCTGTGATCCACATCTGAACTTACTGAAGCCACATGGAGAACAGAAACAGGTCTACAGTCCTGACTACACTCCAGGTTGAGGTTAACCTTTGTATCTCAAACCTGTGGTACCTCAAAGTGAAAATGACAATTTAGCTGAGATGGTCTGAAATATGATCCTCCAGAACTACTGTTAATTTTAATTATTTATGTACACATTATGGATATTTATTATTTATTACAATAGCAAAACAAATCGAATAATGATTTGACACTACAAATATAGTCAGTTGATTCACATACATACACTATACTTTCAATGAAAAAGGCACAAAAAAAGAGTAGAGATAAGCATCACTTTACATGTAGAGTAACTAGACTTTATAGTTATATATTTATTACATTTTTCTGTTATGTGTATGAATAGTCAAACAATATTTTTTTTTACTACTTTGAATTGTTCTATAACAATATTTTCAGTGATTATCATTAAAGATTTATAAATTTTTATAGCCTCCTGTCATTTTTCATTGTTTGGGTTCCTGGCAGCGTTATACTTTGTTAAATTGACAAAATAATGAGATATAATTATATCTGAGACATTTTGAGACATATAATGAGTGTACATATATTTTTGTAGATGTTCTTATCCTACCCCAATGATACAGCAAGACAGTAAAATAATAATAATAATAATAAGTTTATTCATAGAGCACTTTTCAAGCAATAAGTACAAAATGCTTTCCAAGGTGAGGAAATTCAAAACATAAACAACATTAGGGTCAATTGCAAGAGGTGAAAAATGAAACATATGCATATACATACATACAAACATACATATAAATACATACTGTATATAAATATATGCATACACACACACACACAAACCAACAGCTCATGACCACAGAAGTGTAGTCTGTCAAAAAATGACATAGCCCACTGATACCACACAAACACACACACACACACACACACACAGAAACACACACACACACACACACACACACACACACACACACACACACACACACACACACACACACACACAAACACACACACACAGACAAACCTTTCACATCCAAAAAATGGCACTTTGCTCCTCTCTGCAGGACATGATGATCCATTACAGCTGAGTTGCAGGAGCAGCTACAAACTCGTCAACACGTCAAAGAACAGGCAGCAGCAGAGCAAGTCTGTCTCAGTTCTCGTCAATAACATGAGTTTGGATCTAATAAAGAGTCACATTTATGATGTCTTTTTGGGCCTCCTCAGAGAGCCTTGGGTTTTTTTCTGTTTTGCAGTTGTTCAAATCCAAAGAATTCAAAAAGCACCTTTGTTGGTTGAATGTGATTTTTCTAAAGAAACACTTACTTACACAGTTCTCTATGGGTGAAAGAGATTTACTTGTGTTTTGAGTTGTTGGATCTGCTGTACATCTACAGAAATCATTTCTTGTAATGTTATCTTTAATAAAAGTAAGCTTTTACTGAAGTTTGAAGAAAAATGGTTTGAAAATATCTTATTAGAGCCAAAATTAAGGACATTTGTATATATCAAACAAAAATTTGGCCCTGGTTCATAAGATGTATCTTGTTTATCTAGAAGCCAAAGATCTTTTGTTTCCAGTTGCGAACTGGTTTTCTTCCAACAACTACTGCAGTTGAAATATTCAGGAGAAAATCTGACTGTGAGAATTGTGTGATTCAGGTCATGTGCAAAGTGAGTCCTTTTTTTGGTGCTTTATAAATTATGATGATTTAAGAGAGTCAATTTTCCATGAAATGAGTAAAAAAAATACCTGAAATATTCTTCAGATTATCAGAATTTGGAATGTCTGTTTAATTTTGATTTGTTTAAGTTTGCTAATGTTTCAAAAGCCTGAAAAATAAGGCAAGATGTTATTTTTCATTAGTATTTACTCTGATTTCTCCAATACTATACAGTAAATGTTTTTGTCAGTGATTTATGAATTTTGTTTATTTGTTTGATTTGTTGATTTTATTGTTAAATATGGTTATATGTATATGTATACACACACACACACACACACACACACACACACACACACACACACACACACACATATATATATATATATATATATATATATATATATATATATATATTTTTTTTTTTTTTTTTTTTTTTTTTTCGTAGCTGTATTACAGGAACTTTGGCATTTCTGTTCAGGATGGAAGTCAGTTGTTGGTGTTAGTCAAGCTTTATGCCTTTCAAGAAAGCATTGTCTTCATTATTGAAGCTGTTTAGATGTCGGATCAATACATGTGATGGCTGGAAGGTGTCCAGTTTGTCCTCTCTTGTAACCATGGCAACTGACCAGAGAGGATGTAAGACCATCTTGCTGATGGAATTATCAGCAAGAGAAGCCGGTCCATGTTTCAGCCACCAACTCTGGTGGAATCATACCATATGTTAAGGCCTCAGTTATTTTGAGTGTGTCTAATCAATTTGTGTACCATCTGTTTTGTCCATATGTTTGGACTGTATTTTACTATATTATGAAATTGTGTGTGTGTGTGTTTGTGTGTGTGTGTGTGTGTGTGTGTGTGTGTGTGTGTGTGTGTGTGTGTGTGTGTGTGTGTGTGAAATGTTGTGTCATGATGGCAATCTTGTCTGTGAATAAACAAGCTGGTATGCTGTTTGCCGACGTTTTTTGCATATAGCCAACCAAAACAATTCACTTAAAGCTCTATTTGCATACACCATCACATGTTAACAATGACACTAACAGCTAAACAGCAATCTGTGACACGGTTTTGTTTTTTTAAAGTCCCCTTCCACTCAAAAATATGCTTTTCTTCTAGTTCCTATAGTTGAATGTTTGAGCTTCTCTGTGTAGAATGATGTATGTGCAGAGTTTGATACTAGAAGGCCTTTATCACATTCATCTGCTGAAAGTGGAAAGTTTCTCTGTGCTCATTGGAAATAAAATATTAAGGGGTAGGCATGATTTGTAGCATCGCCACTAATTTGGAGCCATATATTTGAGCAATATTCAATTTACACAGATGTGACGTGGAAACTTGAAGCCTCCAGTGCACAAACTCTGAGAATGGACTTTTCAGTGAAGCAGCAGACAGATCTTGTATCCAGCACTTAAACCTCTGAAATGATATATATTTGGATATTCATAGATTCTGGATTTTTTAATGAGAGATAAGGGGTAGATGTCATTTAGATGTCATGTCTGGAGGGCCTCTTTTATCATGAAAAATGATGACTTTTGCCATTTCAGTTCTGTCCACAGACTACAGTCTATGGCTCTGCCCATCAGATTTGAGTTGTGTGTAATGAACATTGCAGCCTCTAGGAGCTGCCAGAGTGACTTTTAGACTTTAGCTTTGTAACAGTTTTATAATTTCTTTGATATTTCCTGTCTACTACAATACACAAGTGATGTTGAATTCAAATGTGGAATTAGCTGTATGGCTTATGTATGAAAAAGGCCACACTTTATTTCAATAAAGGGCGGAGTGGAGACATCGTAACACATCTTAAGTTTCCGAGGAGACCGTGAAGACATCACGCTGTAGCGTGGCGAGGGCGGGTCGTGTGACGTAGAGCCGGGGCTCTGGCTGTTTATTGTTCCTTCCTCACAGCGCCGACACAGAAAAACAGGCTAACAAGCTGTCAGCTACCTTTTTCCTTCACGGTTCACGGTCGGTTTAACGAAGGGTGTCACAGTCGAGATAGCTGGGGCCATGGCGTACGCGTATCTCTTCAAATACATCATCATCGGAGACACGGGTAAGCTGCAGCAAGTGCTAGCGAAAGCTGCCAGTTAGCATTCAGCTAGCGAACTATTTCCGCAGTGTTGGATAGTCTCAATGACGTGGTCAAAGCAGAGATGCGAGGGGTGGGATGACAGCACCAAATCTACACTGTTTAACACACTGGGACAATATTTTAAAACACCCTGACAGTACCAAATAATGTCATGTCACATTAAGTACACACAGCACTTTGGCTTAGCAGATAACGTTATATGTTAGGCCTTTTGTCCGTTTGCGTCGAGGGTGGGGGGGGTGTTAGCCACAGCTAGCTAGCCTAGCAGTAGCTCTGTAACGAAAAAAAATAAAGCAAACAGCTGTCACGACACTAAATTAGCGGTGTATTACAGTGAGTTACTTGAAAAAGATAATCACAGTATCCATTTCCTTCTGTTGTGGATGCATAATCAAGTAACATTGTTTACATTAACTTAGTTTCTTCTTGTCAGAGAAGGCCAAAACGTCGAGCTAAAGCCTTCAATATTCCCCTGAAATGGCGTAACGTTAGAGCAGCTGATATTACTGATCAGTTTTCTGTTGAACGGATCGGACTCGTTGGCTTTCCTGCCCTGTAATTGTTATAATTTTTATTTTAGAAGATTGTGGGGGTTTCTGTCGTGTAACGTTAGCTCACTGTGTGGAAAACCAGTGGAGCAGTAGTTAATGTTGTCATCTGTTTACTGTTAGCTGGCTATCCTGGTGAGGGGCCTGCTCAGTTAGCCTGCAGGCTGGCAGCAGGTGCATTTGCAATTCTTCATTATTACAATGATGTAATACTAGCGTTAGTAAATCAGACAGGTTAACAGCATTCATCTAAGGTCGAATGAAATGTGATTATTTCGTACAGGGAGCCAAACCAAAGACTTGGGCCAAATGTATACAGTCAGGGCCCAAAAAGTGTTTCCACTTAAGAAAGCATCATTAAAATGATCATTAGACTTTTTTCGTACAGTTATTTGTTTACATTGTTAGGAGGACTAAAGTAAGAAACACATAATATAGTAGAAGGTATTGAGCACGTAGGGAATGATTCATAATATGCATATTTGTTTAATTCATTTTAGATGAGCACTGTGGTGACTGCATGTTTACTACAACGTCATTACAAAACAGGTTCATGTTTTGCCTGCTGTTGTTTATCTCTAGTAGCGAGTGTTGAAGAGAGCTGTAGCCAAGGTCCTGGCTCGATTACATGTTCCTACACCAGAAATACTCTTGAAGAAATACTGAGCACTGTACGCATCTACAGCAGGGTTTATTTTTCTAATTATGTCAAGCATGGTCCAGGCTTTTTTGGGGGTTCAAGGCATCCTCAGCAAAATGAGAGAATACAAATGATCATTGCTTTAACAAATTACAGTTTAATAATCAACAATTCCTAAACAAAACATCATCTGATAAAGATCTTATCAAATTTGAGAATTTTCAGAACTGCACATATGTACAATGTCTGTTGTGTATGTGTATGATTGCATGTTAACATATACATATATTCAGGGTGAAAGTAGGGGTTGTAACATATCACATAGATTGTTTTGATTGCAGAGCTTATGTGTCGTAATCGTATTATTTTGTGCATCTCCAGTAGATATACACACTTTGACATTTTCTTTGCACAGGATGTTCGGGGGGGTCAGTGTGTGATCAGTTGTATTTCAACTGCTCTTAAACGTCATTGTGGGTTGCCAGAAAATCCTGAACCCTCCTCTCTTGTACTGAAGCTCTTCCACAAATAACAGCAGTAGCACAGAAGTCCTTTAAACAGGGCAGATATTACGTGGTACATTTTTCTCATGTTGACAACATGTTTACCTTTGACATCAAGTCCTATTATCTTTGTTGAAGTGGAAGAAAGGAAGAATAGAAGGACAGAAAGACAGAAATTTGTTGTTGACATAGAGCTGTTGGCTTTGACTAACTGTATATTAAAAAAATGGTTTAGTTATAGTTTTAGCACTTAATGTTAATTTATTACAACTAATCCCACACAATCAGCACATCAATACACACTTGAAATATATTTGAAGGATAAATCTTGAAATGAAGCAAACCCAAGATAAAGAGTAACATTTTTTCACAGCACTAACACAATCTTTCCAGTTACAGTCCAGATCAGATAGTCAGTTCTTTTGAACTTTGAACAGTAAACCGTCCGTGTCTCAACAAATTAGATTTGAGATTTAGATTAAATTTAAAAAGAAACTAGAGGGACTTTTCCCAACTCCCACTTCCTAATTGTTAATAATCAAGCCACAAGGTCAGCAAAAGCTACAGCTTTAAAAAGGATGAGACCCAAAACTGCAAGCCTGCAAATATGTGAAGGAGACGTCAGTTTTGTTGGAGGATGTTTGCGAACACTGGATCATGTGATTTCTGTCAACAAAAAGATCAACTAGCTGTAATTGCACATGCATGAACACACAGATCATATTAGGCGGAAAATCAGCCTATAGAGTATTCGTATGTGCATTCTTTTGTGTCATGACTGTTGATAAGGAGTATTGGTTTTAATGATGGATTGTGTTTAGTGATATTATTTGTCTTACTGTTTGCTAATAGTATTATAAGCCTGAACAAGCAGTCAGTCAGGTTCTAATCCTTTAATTTGATGACTTAAGTGTGTTGGTTATTCCAAATACATCCTGACACAGGCATCGAATTTTAGATGGTAAGATAGAAAGAGGCACATAATTCGGAAGATATTTTTCCCAAAGGTTGGAACCAAATGGGCACCAACCAAAGATGCTGTTGAGGTTATTTATGCTGTGGTAACTAACAGTTTGTTAGTGTTTTGTATTTTTTACGTTAGTCTATAAAATGTTGAAAATAAACACAGTTGATCCTAACATATCCAGAGACCAAAGGTGGCATTTTACTGAGCATCTTTGAAGCTTTTTGGTATTTAACATTATAATTGACCACAGTGTTGATGCAAGTAGAAAAAATTGCATTGAACATTTTTGACTAATAGTTTAGCAATGCTATTAATACATATACTTAACACTTTACTAAAACATAATTAGTTTCAGCATTGTCCTGCTGTATAATATTAGTATTGATAAATGGAATAAAATTTGCATGGAAAGAACTAATGGCAAAATAAAAAGACTTATTTGTTAACAAGTAGCGTCTTACCACCTGTTCTTTAGAGGTACAGGAGTGTTTTAAGGTTGTACAATTTGTTTTACATGATCAGATTATTTTTTGTTTGATTGATTTCAGTTTTTATAGATTTTTATTATGAGTTTGCTATAGTTTTGCAACCCTACATTATAATGTAATCTATCAGGTCCTTATCTTCCTTCAGACTAATGGAGATTCACTGGTTGTTACTTTGTACCAGATGTTATCTGTCCTTCATTATCAGAGGCTGGTCATGGCCTACAGTAATTTGACATGTTTCACTTGGGTGTGTCTGTTTGTACCCTGGTAACTGCCATGTTGAGTCATGATACACCAAAGCAAATAACTATATATCCCCAAAGTACAAGACCAGTAGTTTTGTCCAGAAAACCTCTGGTGTCCACACTGGTCCAGCTGTATGGCAACCGATGTCCATTACAGAAACTAACTGTAAAGGCTTGAGTCTTCCCTCCATTGTCCTCCTGGCCACAGTTTGACCCTTACCTGTGCCAAACCACCTGTCAGACCCATGGTTTCTATGTAATATGCTGAGCAGTAGACTAAGTAGTTGGAAGTGCAGAGGAAAATGTCATCGTTTGGCTCATCCAGTCAGTTTAGATCTGTGATTATCATGGCAAATACTTGTCAGGTTATTTAGCTGAACTTTTTAAAGGTTTAATGTACAGGTGACATTTTAGACAGGAAAAACTTGTGGACTAACACCTCTCTTTTCCTTGTTGGCAGTTTTCTGTTGTAAGTGTCTGCATTCAGACTTGTATTGGTATCTGGCATTCTTGTTATTCTAAGCTGTTACATACAGTTGAGCTCCCAGATGCCTCTCCTTAACCATTTCTTAACGTTACACTTTAAAACATAAAGTCAGCCAAATATTTTAGGAGGTCATTACACTGAACTGGTGACATGACTGGACAGTTATAACCCAAATTCCTTCTCATAAAATTGTTTTCTGTCACAGAAATTAAAATAGCAAACATGGTCAGAAAGTCAGAAAAACAACATATTAATCAAAATTAACACGTATTTACACTAAAGTTATGCAAAAGTGACTATAAAATATTTAGAAGTGAGTAGTTTTTTGAGACTTGTGATTTGTGCAAATCACTTTCATGAATCAGCCTCCAAATATAGTCTCTCATCGTCATATCCAGTGATTCATATGTTGTTTTTTCTGACTTAATGTGAATGAAAATGTCCAAATCGGCCTGTTTTCCCATTGGAAACAAGTACATTTTAAAATATCACTGTCCAAAGTTTGCAGGGAATAATAGCCATTTTCTATACTTCTTATGCATAAGCAATTATGAAATAACACTTACTACCCAGGAACAAAAAACGAGTTAAAATTAGTTACAGTGTATTCCGTCATCCATTCAGTTTTGGAGGAGCAGATCTGCAGTTTGACACAAGGACTGGCTCTGCTTTTTAATACAAGGCCGTAGCTGTAAGTTTTAGAAGTAAAGAGTTATTGATTGAACTGTCCAAGTTATTAGGAAAAAAAAGTTTTGAATTCTGTTTTAGGTTGGATTTTCTCTCAAGCCAATGGCCTCCAGCCAGCCTGTCCACAGATCTGGTTGGCAGAAAAACAGATTGACTCTGAAAAGAAAATTATAGTCTCTGTACATGTTGAAGCCTCCAAAAATAGACTGCGCTATGGAACACTGCCTGTAGGTCTGCACATTTCCAGAGACTTACCACTTTTTCGAGAGTTTTGACCCCGTTTTCTGAATTTTGATTTGTGATATGGATCACTGGTAACTCAGAAGTCTATGAGGGAACCAGAGTTCATCGGAAATTTTTACAAGAAATGTAAAGGTTAATATAAAACCAATACTTTAACTTCATTAAACTGAATATTCAACATTAAAACTATGCATGAGAAGACATGAGTAAACCCTCCATTCGGTCGCTTTATAAAGATGGTCCTGGGTCAGTTGGACAGTGTCGGCTATATATCTGCCCTTATTAAACTTTTACAACAGGAGCCCTCGGGAGCCTACAATCCAGTGGTGGTTCGGTGAAAGAGAACATTACACATTTTTCAGACAGTGCTTCTAATGGACTGTTGCTATATTCAGTTTAATATCTCTGGCTAGCATCTGCTTACATAGTGCTACGCAGTGTATGTAGACATTCTTTATAAGAAGACATGCATTCTGAGTTTCTCTTAAATCCGTTTTAATAGCGTCAATTCAAATAAAACTCAAACTACACTGTCCTGTACACTGATAACGTATATCCAAGCCAAGACTTCCTCTTCCATGTGGCGGTCAATGTCTACAGTCCAATTAGCAACTTGAGAGGCGAGGTTGGAGTTGAGAGACGACGTCTATGACCGGATTGTTTCACTAGTAGTCAGTTTACACTCAGTTAACATTTTAAAACCAAGTAAACATAGATACTTTTCGTAGGTGTTTTAGGTCCAGATGAACTGCCAGATGATCGAGAAATTTCCCCATCTCTACTGTTTACCTGCATGCAATCAAAGCACGTTCCTGTAGAAATTGCTAGAATGGAAACTGAAACCAGGACGCTTCCGATCCCAAAATCTTGTTCCGTTGCCTTCAGATTCTGCATTCATATAGATATCTGTTTATAGAGATTAATGATTCACAAATGGGTGTGTCTTGTGCCATGGCAAGTTGACAAGGCGTCTTCAGTTCTTGATTGAAATGAAGTCAATTTTTCACTACTTAATCCATTATAGCATTTCTTCCTCTCTTATGGAGGATGTAGCTACATTATCCAGTGTGTTAATCAGCAGTCTGAGTAATTGGTGGTTAGCTGAGCACAACTTTGGTATGGTAAGCTTGCGGTCATATGACCTGACTTACACAGATCAACTCTCCTAACTGCCTCACATACAAGGCGGTTTTCTGACTGCTGTATTTCAAACTGTAATTTTAGGGTCAACACGGTGTTACTGTGCATTTCAACAAGGCAACTTAGTTTTTACAATGTTACTAATGGCTTTCCCTGCCTGTCCAGTGCTTTGGATTGGCTCATATACAACCATTTACAGACACGAGGGCTGGGCGATAAAACAATAACAATAATTATCTCTGTAAGTTTCCTCGGTAGAAATATAACAAATGTTCGATATAATTAAACTGAGAGGGAATGAGAGAAGCATTTGCAGGAGCTATGCTGCTAACGACTGGGTTTCCATGGTGCCGAGCCACACTTCTAATTCACTGAGCCTCGCCTCCATCACAGCAAATAAACTACATTTATTATATGTACCGTTATCACTAAAGGAGGCAGAGGAATAGCTGAACATGAGACACACTGAGCAAGAGAGAGAAGCCATCGCTAACTGATAAGCTAGAGTAACTAGGAGATCTGACTAGTGCAATAAACAATTGCAGGATTAGTGAGAAAGTTGCTAAAAGAAGGAGAGAGCTATGAGTGCTTGAGCAGAACCAGTGTATGTTTAAATGTACAGAAGATAATTAGCCACTGTAATGAAGAATATAGCAAAATTAACTGGGTGGAGAGCAGCAAAACGCTACCAGTGACAGAAAAGCCGGAAACCAGAAATGAGACAATACACTTAAGGCAGCACATCAGCATGTCAGGTCACAACTTCACATTGACTGATGTGCACCGACTATGAAATTTTCATCATTAAAACATTTTTGGCCATATCGCCCAGCCCTAACAGACACTGCTTGTCCAAAACTGACTGTCTGCTGGAAATGGTTGTTGATGTATTGATGTTTTTTTAAGACTATTGCCATGAGCTTTATTGTGTTTCATTATATCATTATATTGCATTGACATTCCCAGTGGCTAGAGAAAAACTGCAGTGCTCAAAGGCACCTCAATAGTACATATTCAGATTCCTCAGCTGAGATTGCAGCGCAATCTGCTGACCTTGCGAAGCTTCAGGTTACTGCTCTAAGCGAGCAGAGCAGCATCTCATTGGCCTGCTGAACAGTCTGACACATCTGCAGTAAAAGCCATGTTGTTGTTGTTTAAAAATGTGAAATCACTGGTAACACCCTGCCAAAATGAGCCTGTTATTGATGCCTAATTCATTTAAGAGTCTTTCCAGCCTGAAAGACCATGAACATGGATTGTGTCACCAGCAGGTCAAAATTTACATTCGACCAATTCTTTGGTTTTTGACCAAATACCTGAAAAATTAATATTGCTGTTAGTATCAGCTGTTCAGTTCAGCTTATAACAAATGCCAGCAATGCTAACAAACTAAACAGGTACCTGCACATTGTGAGCATATTAGTACGCTGACATTAGCATTTAGCTCAAAGCACAGCTGTGCCTAATTGCAACCTCAGAGTTGTTCGAAACAAGTATGGCTTATTTCTTTTATTGTGAAAATCAAAAGATAAATATTTCAACTAATTTTGTTTCTTTTCAAACGCAAAAGATGTGTTCTATGGATACCTATAACTTAAAGATCCCTTCCAGATGTGTATTAAGATTTATAAAAATAGGAAGAACAATAATGTGTGTCAGGTATTGTTTTTTCATAAAAAAAGTATAATTATACGTTAAAATTCTTTAAAATGACATCTACTCCCTCTCCCTCATTTAAAATACCAGAATCTGAATATGCAAATATATTTCATTTCTAAAGTTTTCCTGCTGGACACAAGATGTCTCCTACTTCACTGTAAAGTCCATTCTCAGTGTTTGTGCACTGGAGGCTTCAAGTTTCCACATCACACTTGTGTAAGTTGAATATTAGACCAGGATGGGCTCCAAACTAGTGGTGATGTCACAAATCCTGCTCGTAGGCCCTTAAAATCAGATTTTCAATGAACACAGAGAAACTTTCCACTTTCAGCAGATGGATGTGAAAATACAGTAGCTTTCTAGTGTCGAACTCTGCTCATACATCATTCTGCACAGTGAGGCTCAAACATCCAACTGTAGGAATAAGAAGAAAAACACATTTATGAGTGGAGGGGGACTTTCAGTTGCAGACATGTGTGAAAAAGGCACCATGGATGGGATGAACGGAGAAAAGGCTCAGCCATGATCCAGCTACCCTTGAGAGAACCTGCACTTTTACTGGGTTCAGCTGAAGGAATTGTTGCTGTGACAACAGCTACAGTCAGCGTTCAAGAACAGAAAAATCCACCCTGATGTAAAATCATCAACATTCACATTAACCATGTTTCCTCTTATGAAGAACAAGGCTCTGCTTTATGTTTGAATAGTCTCACATTGCCAGAGCTATCTCCTTATAATACTTGCACTGTGCATGTGCAGAATATTGTTCTTACTTGTTTGAAGCTCTTAGACCATATCATTAAGGGCATGTCCAAACTGAACTAAGCTTACCTCTGTTATTAAATATGTTGCTAGGGGGACAAAATGATGTTGAGAAACATTTTACACATGGTTATCATTAGCATATACCTCCTCAGCCAGGTCTTCCACTTGCACTGGAGTGGAATGAAGCAGCATGCAGTCGTTGGCTTGTCTCAACAATCTACATTAGGGGTGGGAATCACAGATGAACTCACGATAACACTATCACAATATTCTTCCCACATTAACAATATATCACAACAAAGGCAATTCTGCGATACAAGATATATCACAAAAAAATAATCTTCAATATATCATGATATCTGTAATGGAAGAAGAAAGAAAAAATATTTCAAAGAGCAGGAAATGGATAATGTACAGTATGTATTAACAGTACATTAGTTTCTGTAAATTCATCTATAAATGATACTGAGTTTTTGCACTTCTAGTTGGATGCTAATTTCATTTCATTGGCTTTGTACCCATACTCTGCATGATGGCAATAAAGTTGAATCTAATCTAATCTAATTACTTTCGCAGAAAAGAAATGCCACCAAGTATAAATATCACAACACTGCTAACTGTAGCCTCAGTTTATATAAATATCACAACACTGCTAACTGTAGCCTCAGTTTATATGAATATCACAACACTGCTAACTGTAGCCTCAGTTTATATAAATATCACAACACTGCTAACTGTAGCTTCAGTTTATATAAATATCACAACACTGCTAACTGTAGCTTCAGTTTATATAAATATCACAACACTGCTAACTGTAGCTTCAGTTTATATGAATATCACAACACTGCTAACTGTAGCCTCAGTTTTTATAAATATCACAACACTGCTAACTGTAGCCTCAGTTTATATAAATATCACAACACTGCTAACTGTAGCCTCAGTTTTTATAAATATCACAACACTGCTAACTGTAGCTTCGGTTTTTATAAATATCACAACACTGCTAACTGTAGCCTCAGTTTATATAAATATCACAACACTGCTAACTGTAGCCTCAGTTTTTATAAATATCACAACACTGCTAACTGTAGCCTCAGTTTATATGAATATCACAACACCGCTAACTGTAGCCTCAGTTTATATAAATATCACAACACTGCTAACTGTAGCTTCAGTTTATATAAATATCACAACACTGCTAACTGTAGCTTCAGTTTATATAAATATCACAACACTGCTAACTGTAGCTTCAGTTTATATGAATATCACAACACTGCTAACTGTAGCCTCAGTTTATATAAATATCACAACACTGCTAACTGTAGCCTCAGTTTTTATAAATATCACAACACTGCTAACTGTAGCTTCGGTTTTTATAAATATCACAACACTGCTAACTGTAGCCTCAGTTTATATAAATATCACAACACTGCTAACTGTAGCCTCAGTTTTTATAAATATCACAACACTGCTAACTGTAGCCTCAGTTTATATGAATATCACAACACCGCTAACTGTAGCCTCAGTTTATATAAATATCACAACACTGCTAACTGTAGCTTCAGTTTATATAAATATCACAACACTGCTAACTGTAGCTTCAGTTTATATGAATATCACAACACTGCTAACTGTAGCCTCAGTTTATATAAATATCACAACACTGCTAACTGTAGCTTCAGTTTATATAAATATCACAACACTGCTAACTGTAGCTTCAGTTTATATGAATATCACAACACTGCTAACTGTAGCTTCAGTTTATATAAATATCACAACACTGCTAACTGTAGCTTCAGTTTATATAAATATCACAACACTGCTAACTGTAGCCTCAGTTTTTATAAATATCACAACACTGCTAACTGTAGCCTCAGTTTATATGAATATCACAACACTGCTAACTGTAGCCTCAGTTTTTATAAATATCACAACACTGCTAACTGTAGCCTCAGTTTATATAAATATCACAACACTGCTAACTGTAGCTTCAGTTTATATAAATATCACAACACTGCTAACTGTAGCTTCAGTTTATATGAATATCACAACACTGCTAACTGTAGCCTCAGTTTATATAAATATCACAACACTGCTAACTGTAGCTTCAGTTTATATAAATATCACAACACTGCTAACTGTAGCTTCAGTTTATATAAATATCACAACACTGCTAACTGTAGCCTCAGTTTATATAAATATCACAACACTGCTAACTGTAGCCTCAGTTTATATGAATATCACAACACTGCTAACTGTAGCTTCAGTTTATATAAATATCACAACACTGCTAACTGTAGCCTCAGTTTATATGAATATCACAACACTGCTAACTGTAGCCTCAGTTTATATAAATATCACAACACTGCTAACTGTAGCCTCAGTTTTTATAAATATCACAACACTGCTAACTGTAGCCTCAGTTTATATGAATATCACAACACTGCTAACTGTAGCTTCAGTTTATATGAATATCACAACACTGCTAACTGTAGCCTCAGTTTTTATAAATATCACAACACTGCTAACTGTAGCCTCAGTTTATATAAATATCACAACACTGCTAACTGTAGCCTCAGTTTTTATAAATATCACAACACTGCTAACTGTAGCTTCGGTTTTTATAAATATCACAACACTGCTAACTGTAGCCTCAGTTTATATAAATATCACAACACTGCTAACTGTAGCCTCAGTTTTTATAAATATCACAACACTGCTAACTGTAGCCTCAGTTTATATGAATATCACAACACCGCTAACTGTAGCCTCAGTTTATATAAATATCACAACACTGCTAACTGTAGCTTCAGTTTATATAAATATCACAACACTGCTAACTGTAGCTTCAGTTTATATAAATATCACAACACTGCTAACTGTAGCTTCAGTTTATATGAATATCACAACACTGCTAACTGTAGCCTCAGTTTATATAAATATCACAACACTGCTAACTGTAGCCTCAGTTTTTATAAATATCACAACACTGCTAACTGTAGCTTCGGTTTTTATAAATATCACAACACTGCTAACTGTAGCCTCAGTTTATATAAATATCACAACACTGCTAACTGTAGCCTCAGTTTTTATAAATATCACAACACTGCTAACTGTAGCCTCAGTTTATATGAATATCACAACACCGCTAACTGTAGCCTCAGTTTATATAAATATCACAACACTGCTAACTGTAGCTTCAGTTTATATAAATATCACAACACTGCTAACTGTAGCTTCAGTTTATATGAATATCACAACACTGCTAACTGTAGCCTCAGTTTATATAAATATCACAACACTGCTAACTGTAGCTTCAGTTTATATAAATATCACAACACTGCTAACTGTAGCTTCAGTTTATATGAATATCACAACACTGCTAACTGTAGCTTCAGTTTATATAAATATCACAACACTGCTAACTGTAGCTTCAGTTTATATAAATATCACAACACTGCTAACTGTAGCCTCAGTTTTTATAAATATCACAACACTGCTAACTGTAGCCTCAGTTTATATGAATATCACAACACTGCTAACTGTAGCCTCAGTTTTTATAAATATCACAACACTGCTAACTGTAGCCTCAGTTTATATAAATATCACAACACTGCTAACTGTAGCTTCAGTTTATATAAATATCACAACACTGCTAACTGTAGCTTCAGTTTATATGAATATCACAACACTGCTAACTGTAGCCTCAGTTTATATAAATATCACAACACTGCTAACTGTAGCTTCAGTTTATATAAATATCACAACACTGCTAACTGTAGCTTCAGTTTATATAAATATCACAACACTGCTAACTGTAGCCTCAGTTTATATAAATATCACAACACTGCTAACTGTAGCCTCAGTTTATATGAATATCACAACACTGCTAACTGTAGCTTCAGTTTATATAAATATCACAACACTGCTAACTGTAGCCTCAGTTTATATGAATATCACAACACTGCTAACTGTAGCCTCAGTTTATATAAATATCACAACACTGCTAACTGTAGCCTCAGTTTTTATAAATATCACAACACTGCTAACTGTAGCTTCAGTTTATATAAATATCACAACACTGCTAACTGTAGCTTCAGTTTATATAACTATCACAACACTGCTAACTGTAGCTTCAGTTTCAGTTTAATTGTGCTTCTAGTGACGGTCAAATCTCCAGCAGACTCTGTGTTTCCAGCATGGACACAGAGAGTCTGACAGCAGCTGCTCATGGCTGGTTATTTTGCTTGAATTTCTTCTTTGTTGTCACCTACAATTGCCGTCCACCTGACCGTCACCAGTCCGTTCAGCGTCTCCATAAGGAGGCGGAGGGTAGTGGCACTCTGGTAGTGGCAAGTCAAAGTAGCTGAATCAATTCTGAGTGGTCCTATGTTTAAAAAAAAAAAAAAAACATCCCATCCCTAATCTACATCTATTGAGTCAGACTTTACCAGCCACTCAGTCACCTGGCTGACTTTTTTGTTTTTTATAGATTAGCAGGTCTTTCCACTTTTAAATTGCCTCTGCATAATGAGAGCCTCCAGGTATGATGAGGCATTATTACCTGTAGGAAAGGCCCTGCACAGTAACATACTGCATTTTACTAATTATCACTATGATTGTAGCAGTTCTGACCACTGAAGGCGCTGCAGGCTAAGATTGTGGGCTGCCATGAACAGTTTGCTCATGCTCTCTACCACAGGTGCCATGCTGAAATAGGAAATTGTGTTATGTGAAAATTGTCTGTTGATTGTATTTTGACTAATTCAGCTAATATGAAAAATACAGCAAACAGAAGCTAAATTATTAATGTTTCCTTTGTGTTAGCTGTTGAGCCTGGTTAGCAGGAAAGGGTGTGTTATAAGCAGGTGTCTGTTGACTGCACACACAAGTGTGATGGAGATGACAATGACATGATTGTTACACCTCTATATAACTGCCCTCCTCGTGATCCCTCCATCCCTTATCATCATCATCACATAACCTCTGTCTAGCAACGCCACTGCCTGGCAATGGTAACCCTTGGAAACAGGGAGAAAGACCACATCCCCCCTCTGTCACCTCCTTGAATCACTGTCAATTTCTGGCCATGTCATTAGCATCCTCCCCTCCCCTCCCCTTGTTCTCCTCCCTTCCCCTTGTTGACACTAGGAGGACTGTTCCCTCACACACACACACACGTACTTGAAGTGTTCTTCCTCAAGCCATCTCACAGGGCAGTCAGTAGCAACGAGCGATAGGCTGAATTAATTGCTGGTGGATTTTTTATATATATATTTTTTTATTTCATCATTCAATTAAAGCCTTTCTTTTTGGTGAAATGAATGCTTCAATTGTTTTTTTTATGATCTTTTTTAAATCTAATTCAATACTCACATAGTAGGAGGTGGCTGACAAAGTCCACAGTCCCTGTATGCAAAAATGACTTCTTAAGTTCAGCCAAAGCTAATGTGTTATTATCCCCACACTGCAGCAAGGAAACGCTGTCCAGGGAAGCAAAAAGAGCACATTTTGTACATGAAAACAGTAAAACCCACTTGGTTTTGATAACTCAGACTGCTAAAGCCTCATATTAGTTTTAGCTGAACTTTAAAATGCATAACAAGGACTGATTTCACTGGAATCATGCAAGGACAGCCAGTATGGATAAGAGAAATGATGAGAGCAACTAGAAACTCTTTAAATAGAGGCTACTATAGAGATCTGAGCCCATCCTGTAAGTGTGCAGCTAATTTCTAAAAAGCTTAATTCAGTGTGGTACATTCCCTTTAACCAAGTATTGAAACAAACATTTGATAATCACATTACAGTTACTGAACTGCTACTGGAAATGTTTTTTCGGCTGCTCTGAATATAATTTCCCTACATACACTGCCAAAGGATGAACAATAAGGTTGAAACAGGTTGAAGCAGAAACCTGTTTTGTGCGTTTCCAGAGCCTCTAAGTGTTTGTTTTATCAGCATGTGTTGAGGAAATAACAAGTCGCTACTGTTAGATCTAGTGGTTTCCGAGAAACTGTTGACTCTGACATACAGTGTTTCAACAAGATTATTTCATGATTCTGTTAAAGGCTTTGAAATTTAGTTTTGATATTATGATTAAATCTGCGAGGATCATTGTCCGACTTTATAATTCTGCTAGATCCTGTTTTGGACTGAAAAATGAATCAAAGCAGCTCATTAAAAGTGAAAGAAATGAACGTTGACACCGCAATGTATGACTGTAATCTAATAAATCCATCTGAGTGTTTGTAGATCTGTGGCAGTCTGAAACATGCAGAACTGAAGTGTTAATAATGAGCAGATTCACCAGCGCCCTTTTGGAAGAACAACAGTGGCGTCACACATATAAAGTAGCCAGCTGGTTAGTTAGCTCGCTATGCTAACTGAGCTGACTGAAGCTAGGTTGGAGAAGAAGTGTGTACGCTCCCTGCTGGGGTTGTTTCCACTGGTTGATGACTGCAATATTCTCATATTAGATTTTAAAGATTTATATGCACACAACTTAATTATTGTTTTTCACTTGTAGCTTCCATCCATGTACTTGTCTCTGTGTGGGAGTTCAGAGCTAGCAAATATAATTGATTTGATAACGATGTTGGTATGTTTGGTGTTTCATTCTCAGTACATGTGACACCATTGAAAATGATTCTAGAGCGTGTTCATGTGTATTTGTATGTGTAACCATCAGTGAAGCATCTCGGCTATATTAAACCCCCTTTAATGCTGTGTTTTTTATTTTCCAGGTGTGGGGAAGTCATGTCTATTACTACAGTTCACAGACAAGAGGTTTCAGCCAGTTCACGACCTCACCATCGGTAAGAGAGCCCGTACTACACATTCAGCACTAAAGCATCACCATTACTAGAAAATACATTCATTTAAAATCTTATGAAAGACTAATCATTTTAGATACAGAGGCCTTTAGGTTGAAAGCAGTAACTGTTAATGTTTATCAGCTCTACAAAATCAGTACAGCTGGAGCTAATTAAAAGTAATAAGCTGTCCAGCTATAATCTACTGATATGTGAACCTTAATCGCAGCTAAAGATAATGTTAAATCAGATCAGCAGTTCAGATCCCCACAGTCTTGTTGACACTTAGATCAAATCACATTTAACTGAGTCTACCACTCCAAGAGCCAACTCTCCTACAGCTTTCAAATTGCATGTGGATCTACTTACATGGATGGATGACTTGTTCAATTTGTTCTTTGTAAAGTAACCTCATCAGGCAGACCATACCCATTACAACAGTACATTTGGGATCCCCTAAACTAATGAGATAACTTGTTTGTACCTGTGTGTGTGTGTGTGTGAAAACACTGAGCTGGATGGTACAGATTAGTTTCTCCAGTTTACCTCATACTGTAGACATAAATGAATAAATGTAATAGGATTACAGTATAAAGCTTGAAATTCATACAAGATATATATCAGTCGGTCCACTTCACTTCATTTCAGTCACACTGAATATCTCAGTGTTTGACAGATAGCCATAAAATGTACTAGATATTCTGGATATTGCTAGAGTGTTTTTCTGATTTTTTTCCGCAAGTACAAGTGAAATATCTCAACCTTTACTTGATGGATTGGCACCAAATTCTGTACAGATATTCATGGTTCCCAGACAGTGTATTCTGACAACTTTGGTGATTCTCTGACTCTTTGTTTTGAACCACCATGATATGAAAAGTTCATTTGTCTTAAAGCTTTGTCTTAAACATCATGGGATAAAGAGTTTATTTAGAAAGACGTAAGAAGTCAGGGCTCCAATTAATGCCTTTCATGCAGGGCACAGAATCAGCACCAGACACCAACTAAATGCTGGTAGAATATGCAAGTAGCTGGTAGATTTGCTTCACTCACCAGCCAAAAAAACAATGGTTATCTATTGATTGTCTGGTAAAATTTGAACATTCACTAGACATTTGGCTCAAAAAGTTAATTTTTCACCCTGTTTCCATGTGAGATGAGCCAATAGATATAATCAGCATATTTCAAAACATGATACCAGTTCCCTCCAGTGCACTTTGGCCAAATGGGCATCAGTTAGTTTCCATTTCCTACCAGCTGATTACACGCAATAATAAAGTTGACAGAACTTTGTTAGATGAATAATTAGATAATGCTATATTAATCCCACACTGACTCACTTTGGATTCTCTCATTCTTTTGTGTGTGTGTGTGTGTGTGTAGGTGTGGAGTTCGGAGCGAGGATGATCACTATAGATGGCAAACAGATCAAACTGCAGATCTGGGATACGGTAATATATCTATTATGTAAATTTCAACATATGCCTCTGTAAAAAGACCTGGGGAAAAAAGTACCACCCAAAGGGCCCTAAATGTATTGAGGTCTGGGCATGCATGCATCAGAAGTCTTACACTAAAAAACAGTTGTTTTTTGTAGTTTTCAAATTAGACAAAAATCAAAGTTATGTGAAATAGGGTCTTTAATGTAGCCACTCAAGTATTGACTGTATTTGAAAAGTTTGTTCAGATTAGTGAGGCTAAGTGAACCAGTGTTGCCAATTTGGTGACTTTCAAGACCCCTTTAGGGACCTTTTTTCAAAAAGCGTAGCATTTAAAAAAAATAATAATAAAAAAATAAATAAAAATCTAGCAACTTTTTGGGCAGACCTTAACGTCTCTCCTTGGAGGGAGTTGCCAGTATTTCTCAGTGAATAAGCGCTAATGTCTCTGGACTGTGAGTGGGACAATGCAGCAGCACATTCAGTTGACCAATCATCAACCAGGCAGAGACATGAATGAGACATGAATGTGCGCACCTAATGACCAATCACTGATCCACATTGTTTGACCAGTCCTTTGTTTTTATTCTAAATTATTTAGCTGTTTATTTTCTATTCATGATACTTATGTTCCACAGTCTAGCCTGCATTAAATAGTTTTTGGATATTTGAGGTAGATTTAGATGTCTACTGATTAAACAACAGCAGCATTAAAAACAATAGCTAATGACATAGCTAGTTATTGTCTTCATTTTCTACATAAACGTTTTAATGTCTTGTGTGGTATCTACAGTATGTAGCTATGTTATGACGCCATAGACATGCATATTAGAGCATGACGACATCTAGCGACTTGTCGAGCAGTATTTACATTCCATTGAAAACAGTTGGCAACACTGAAGTGAACTGACCAGAAAATGTCTTAACAGGCAAATGTGATAAAAGCAGGTCCAGTTCTTCAAAACTTAAAGGGACATACTGTGCTTTTTCTGGTTTTCTGTTATTTTTATACAGTTATGATATCAGACATCTTTGTTAAACATAGTCAAAGTTTTAAAAGCTGAGGTTAATATTGGTAGAAATACTCCCTTCAAGTCAAAAGTCAGGGCATTAACCTGCTCTGAACACTTCATTTGTGAGGTTTTTTCTACCTTGCCAACAAGCTGACATCGGGTAGTCATGCATGCCTATAAACAGCTATCTGTTCCATAGCCCTGGTTGCTAAGGTTGTTGCTAAGGTTCTTCCATGTGTTGTTTGCGTTGTCCACTCTCATATTTCAGATCGGATTTAAACCTGAACACATCCGGATGTATTTGAGATGTTGACATTACGGGTAAATAAGGAGGAAAAAGTAGTGAAATCCTTCTACCATAGTTTGTTTCATGGTTTGTTGACGTAGACTCCTGAGCAGTTGGAAGTCGGCCATGACGCAGCTTCAGAAGGCTGACCAATCAGAAAAGAGTGGGCTCCTCAGGAGGGGTGCTTAAAGAGATTGGAGCTAAAACTACCTGTATCAGACAGAAGCTGAACTGAGGCGCTGTGTAAAGGCTGGTATAAAATAGATACGTTTTTTGAACTATAAATAATGCAAAGATATTCCAGTTGAGCCCCAGATTAAAAATATAAACCTGGAGATGCGCATAATACATTCTCTTTTAAAGATGCTTTAGAGCCTGTCTTCCTATCTCCCTCAGCCTAGGAATCACACACCCATCCTTTATGACAGCAATACCTGACTCACAATTTAAGCACTCCCGATGACTTGTAATATAAAGATTTGAGCTTGACAATAATACATGTCATTACATGCTCTGATGCTCTGAAACAGCAGATCTGGAATAAATAAAAGAGTTAAGAGTTGGATTATAAAAACATAGAGCCATATTATACATAAATGTTTCACTTATTTTGCCAACATTGTCATATGCTGTTCAGAAAAAAATTGTTTTCCTGTTTTAGGATTTATTAAAGAGAGTTAAAGCTTTAGACAAATCCCTCAAAAAAAACAACATGCAAATGTTTTAATAAAGGCTTAGCTGAATGATTACAGCTTTAAACCTTTTGTTAAGCTAGTTATTTCTTCTTGCATCTATTCTTGACCTCATGACATTTTCCATGTAGGTCAAGCAAAAGTGGTGAGGAAAGGTAAAAAAGATGAAATGTCTTGGCTGTTGGGGATTGGTCCTGTAGGAGGGACTGGGTGTCCTGTACATGCAGTTAAGCAGTTGACCAGCAGGTGGAGCCAGAGCTCCATTAAAAATGCTGGATGAGAGGATCGTTGAGAGAAGGCCCAAAACAGTGATGTCAGTCCTGTTTGTCAAGACTCAGACTGCTGCAGGCTTCCTCTCCTAACAGCTAGTAAATTACCTTCACCTGGCTGTCCAGGTGTCATATAATCCCAAAATGAAAACCAGTACGGCTCAGTGACTATTAGTTGCTTATTGGACTTACACCATACACCACCAGCACCAAAGGGCTACAGAAACCAGTCGAATAGTTTGTATAGGCTGCACATGCTGTATGAATAGGTGTGTGTGTGTGTGCGCGCGCGTGTGTGTTTCTGCACACACAAGCTTGTAGGCCAGATGGCAGACAGACACAGCGTTCTCTCTCTTTCACCCTTATTTATCATTTATTCACTAATAGCATTACCGGCTGGTTGACTGCTCCCTGAGTGACTGGCTGACGGTTTGAGTGACCAGCTTACTGTTTGTTTGCCTCACTGGCTGGCTGACTAGTTGTCTGACTCAGTGACTGACTGCTTCATTGACCAGCAGACCGGCTCCCTGGGTGACAAACTGGCTGCCTGCACCTCTGACTTGCCGAATGATTCACTGACTGACTGTGTTTCTGCCTGCCTCTCTGACTGACTGGTTGTCTGGTTTTTCAGATGAGGTCAGAGCAGTGCAGGGCCGCAGCTGCTAGGATAGAGTACTGTTTTGTTTTCTACTCCGACCCGGACGAAACACAGACAACATTGTTACTGTACATGGGACAGAGACAGAGGATGAATAGATGTGGCGGGGAGGGGGCTGGTAAGAACGCTAGATGGTGAAAGGAGTGATGGAAAGAGGGGAGGCCCAGGGATTCACAGGGAAAGAATGAAAAGATGAGTGATGCAAGGAAGAGAGGGTGAAGGTGAGACAGTAAGGGGAGGGAACCAACAAGGTGATCTGGTACACCATCATATGACATAAATGCTACAAGTTTGATCTATTCAAGCTAATGTGACCTTCCATATTGTTCATAAATAGGGGAAACTAGGAGGTTAGATACACGAGCAGAGAGAAAGAAAGGGATTGTGACAGATGGAGAAAGAAAGAGAGGACTCCATTGTATCCAATTACAGGCACTGCTCTGTCCTGTTCTCTCCCCAGCTGACCAAAAAGCTGGAGCTGGACTCTGCTAGAGAATCAGGACCGGAAGAGAACATATACATATATAGGGACTAGACCGCATGAATACAACTCATAGATAACCAGGACTGGTGGGAGGATGTAGTATAGGTCTGAAAGATCAGGCTGCAGCAGGAAAACCAAAGGATCAGCAGTTTTGTGTGTGTGTGTGTGTGTGTGGTCATTTCAATTATTCAAAATTCAATTTCTCTTTATTAATATATGTATGTGTTTCTCCAGGCTGGTCAGGAGTCATTCCGGTCCATCACCAGGTCTTACTACAGAGGAGCAGCAGGAGCACTGCTAGTCTATGACATCACAAGGTAATACAGCCAATCAGACCGACCTCTATACGGTTCATAGTTAGACTGCGTTCAAGACTGCTGTGAAGTGTCACATCAGAATGAGAAGCCTAAAAAATCATTGTTAGCTTCCTCTTCTAGCTATTAGCGTGACAACTTGGAGTGTTAAGTGATCCACATATAGCAGCAGCAAAGAAATGTACAAATTCGAGGGGGTCAAAGATACGAAATCCATAAAGTGAAGTGTTAAAATCTTAAGGGTTCGATAAACTGCGCTCTTGCTCAGCATTCTGTCCAGTCAACACTGTGGTTCAGAGCAAAATATATTGACAACTAATGGCCAGATTGACAGGAAATTTGTTATTGATGATCATGGTCCCCGGAGGTTCTTTCTTAATGATTATCATGACCTTCTGACCTTCTGTCCAGCATTACCTTTAGGTCAAATTTCCCCTCGACCAGCTTCCTCTGTGTTGAAAACAAATGGCGTGATGTTCTCTAGAGGGAGAATCCTTCTGGTCTTAGTTATGACCTTATCTGCAGATGCAGTCAGTTGACAAGCCACCATGGAGTTGATTTTAGTATCGTGGGGACATTACAACCTGGCTTTGGACATTATGCCTTGAGCTAGAACAAGAGGCCGGTGCTTATTCTTATCAACTGAAAACTTCCCTGATCTGCAATAACATTGTGTTAACTGTGACAATAGTTCTTGATATCAGTAGCTTACAGCCTACAGTGCTGCCTTTTCTCTAATTGACATGTTATTTTTTAAACGCCCTGGAGGTATGTTAACGTCCCTGCACAGTTATTCATTCAGTTGTTTTGCATTAGTTGAGACCCTGTTGATTGGATTATATATTGAATCATATAAAAATCCAAATTTAACTGTTCAGGTGTTCTGGTGGTCCAACCATGAACCTTTTGTTGCATGTCTTTCCTCTCTACAGAATGATGTTGACTCTCCAATAAAATAAAATGACAAAAATATACTTAAAGCCAAGAAAATTCAACTCAACTGTGATATGTGAAGGTCTGATCACCCAAACTGCTTACAAACATAGTCACATCCACATTTGTCAATATTAAAAACATTCAAAAGAATTGTCTTTGAGGATTATACACTTTAAGCAAATTACAGGAGTGGAAGCATGTTTTTCTGTTTTAATTTACCCTCAGCTCATTCAAGTAAAAACAGCTGCTAGGCCATTCATAGTAACAAGCCTGCCAAGTTTGACTTCTGCAAGAAGAGATGTTTTTGTCAGTTTAAATGGTTGTAAATGTCGCAAGAGGAAGTGCTAAGGACACCATGTAACATTTTACAAGTGAAAGTACAATGTGACATTACTGTGTTTACTGTAATGTTCTTTGATGGAACATGTGACAGGTGCTTTATCTCTGAAGTTTTCTGTTTTATCAACGTGCCACTTTGATAAACTTCATGCATTTTGTTTTAAACAGAAGGGACACCTTCAACCACTTGACGACCTGGTTAGAGGACGCTCGCCAACATTCCAACTCCAATATGGTCATCATGCTCATTGGCAACAAGAGGTAAAGTCCTTTTTGCTGCAAGATACATTACACAATGATGGCTGGACTGCACTAATTCAAGTTCAATCTGTATTTAAAGGACCAGTGTGTAGAATTTAGTGGCATCTAGCGGAACAGACTTGGCAGAAATGGAATATAATATTCATAAGTATGTTTTAATTAGTGTATAATCATATGAAATGTCACAATTTTGCAAGTTTCACGGCCACTGTAGGTTCTTCTACACACTTGGAAGAGGAGGGTGAGGGGAGGAGTATTCAGTTGGTTGCAATCTGCAACCTCACTGCCAGATGCCACTAAACTCTACACACTGGTCTTTTAAATGAGGAACTGACTTCTGCAACAACCATCTGCTGGTTATTCACAAAACTTTTGGCTCACTCTGTACCTGAGGTTATGTAACGTAACATTGTGTAAGATAAGGTTATGTCAAAAGACAGCATTGCAGACACCAAACAGAAACTAATTCTACATTGCTAAATACATGATCCTGTTGAATATAAATGAGGAAGTTAACTCCTGCAACAAACCTCAGCTGGTTGTTGACAAAACTGATGGCTATACCTGAAGTTACATAATAGTGTTACGTAAAAAAAATGATGCAAGTTATGTTAAAAGAAGTGTGGCTGTTGATACAAATATATAGTAAAATTATTATTGAAAATGATCCATATCAGCACTGCCAGGCTGACTAATACACATGTATAAGAGTTCAGGTAGACTTGGTTAAGTAAATAAGAAACATAAGGATTAAATGAGGCTGTTAGCCAGCTGGCAGCAGATGGTGTGGCTCAATAAAAGACGTTTTTTAGTCAAAATAACAAAGGCTGAGTCATCTTTATCAGCTATTAGTGATATTTTATCATGGAAAGAAGATCCTGTTTTTATACATTAAAGCAAACTGATAAATTATATAAGAATTTCAGAGGCCCCGCAGATTTAAAATCAAATCAAATATCAGTATTCACGCTGTACACAATGTACTATATTGTACCATCTTTCTGCTGTTGGCTGACAGGTTATTTCCTCATTTAAAATGTGTTATGTCATTGCGTCAATGTGTGTGTGTGTGTTTAGTGACCTGGAGTCGCGGAGAGAGGTGAAGAAAGAGGAAGGTGAAGCATTTGCCAGAGAACACGGCCTCATATTCATGGAGACCTCAGCCAAGACTGCCTCTAATGTAGAGGAGGTAAACACGCACGCACACACACACACATATAACTAATGCACACAAGAATCTTCAACATTGGTACCTACATACCAGCTACGTACAGGAGGTGGCAGATAGTTTGGTGTTAACATGTAGGATAATAAGAGAAAATTGCATAAAGATGATTAATGAAACTGAAAGGTCAACACTACTGCTAACAGCTTCCCCCCACATATAAATCTTTTCTTGTAAGAAGGGCCACAACAGGATTTCACACATATCGTGTGCTATTTCACAGATATCAGTGTGGCCTGTTGATATCCGCGGCTGAAGTTAGTTCTCTATTTGTTTTGAACACAATGCAAGCATGAGTGTCTACCACTGAAGACTGTAATAAATCTTATGACTATATCATGATTTACATCAGGATGTGATTCTAGTCACTAAGCCTTCTGCAGGCTGTGATGGTGTTTGTTTAGCAGTGACGGCAGCAGTTGTAATTGTAGTAAAAGAAAGATAATTTGATATATACAGCACATTTTTAACGCTGTGTGCTTTACATTAAAATGCATATAGCAATAAGTAAATAAGGTACAAGACAAATGCAATAATAACAACAGATGCAAAAACATCCACCCCACAGATATAAACCTCACAAAACACACACACACACACACACACATACAGGAACAACTTATTTTTTGATGTTTAGAAAAGTCTAATTAGACGACATATTTTATTAATAATATTTCTAAAAGTTAAAGGTCATGAAAGTACAATTTAATTGCTACATTTTCTCTTTAATTTCATTAGACCATAAATCATTTGATGAAAAGAAAGGTTTTGATAAACATCCTGTTTCATTCATTATAACTCAGCATGTACACTGGTGTTTGTTTTTCTCATTTGCCAATGTGTCAGTTACAGTCTCAACCTATGACGCCTCAGTGATCTGCATCATTCTCCTCTTGCGAAGAGTCTAAAATAACTCTCGGATGTTTTATTTCAGAAGTGGCCTAAATGTTAGCAGAGCAGGTTTTTAGCCCCTTCATCCAGAGGTCATGAGTCCAAACTCACTAAGCAAAACCTGAACCTTTTACCAACCAAAAAAAGTATTGGAAATGATCTGATTTTATTTATTTATTTTCAATTTAAATGTCCTTGCATGACGGTGTAAATGCTGCTTCAAAGCCTTACACACCCCGCCAGGAATATCATTTTATTGAAATTTCATTTTGGTTTTGCCAGAAACAGACAATTTTTAAAATACACGTAGCCCAAAACAAGAGCAGAATCAGCAGAACAGAATTACAGAATGTGTGACTGTCGATATGAAACTTCTCCTCAAGTTTTAACAACTCGAGGAGAAGAAACAGAAACAACACAGAAGACATGACCTCTGTGTCCTCATTGGTACTCAGGGCCCTGCCCTCCTCATCACCACCATCTCTGTCACCATGCTAACTGAATGATTAACTGACAACAGTGCACACTAGCATCAGCTAGTTCACAACAGTGGTGTTAATAGAAATCAGACAAGTGAGTCTTGACCAGTTAGTCAGTGCACATTAAAAGATGAACACCACACATGTCAGACAGAGTTAGAATGATCACAATGAAACCAAGCTTGTAGGTTATTTGTTAAAACCAGATCTATTATAGTGTGAGGTTTTCTGACTTCCTGTTGACTTCACTGTTTAGCACTGTGGTACTGTGGATGACCATGTTTCAGCTTCACACATTAGCACTGTGAACCACAATGAGCACACTTCTCCACCCCTCGCAGAGACACACCCCTGGTGTTGTTGCGTGTAATGAATGCATGGCGCTGTCCTCGGGGACCCCTTTCTCACTTATCCAATCACATAAATAATCCCATCCTACACAGCGCAGCATGCCAGCCCTGGGCACCGCAGAGAGAGAGAGAGAGAGATTGTGTGTGTGTGTTTGTGTGTGTGTGTGTGTGTGTGTGTGTGTGTGTGTGTGTGTGTGTGTGTGTGTGTGTGTGTGTGTGTGTGTGTTTACATTGATTTTTTTTTTTTTTTCCTACCCTGACTTGCCTGGCCTATATCATGCAAACACACACACACCCACACCGCTGTCGAGTAGCGCTCTCTCTTGGGTTAAAATGAGGGGGGATGGGTGTGTGTGTGTGTGTGTGTGTGTGTGTGTGTGTGTGTGTGTGTGTGTGGTATGATTAATTTGTCTCATTAGTGTCCTCTGAATCCTCCTGATACCTCTCTCCTCCCTTCCCTTCATCTCTCCTCGCTCCATCCCTCCTCATCCCTCGACGTCCATCATTTGCTCTTTACATCCCGGCCCCCCCCCCCCGCTCCCCTCTCCATCCTCCATCACCTCCTCCCACTCTCCATCCATTCCCTCTTCCCCTTCGTCCAGCGTGTCCCCTACACGTCTTCCTCCCCTCCTCCCTCTTCTCCATCATCTCCTTTTCTCTCTTCAGCAGTATATCAACCAGTTATAGTTCATACATATTCATAACCTCCACCCTGCCTCCCCTCAGCGACACCCGGCAGCCAATCAGTGCGCCGGGTTTGTCGTCAGGGTCTGTGGGTGGACACCGGGGCTGAAGGGATGGTCCTTAGAGAGAGAGGAGAGATTCCTGTAAGCATCTTCTCATCTTCCCATCATTTCTTCTTTCCTCACACCCTTCCTTCCTCCAGATCCATCGCCTCTACTATTCCTGCTTGTTTCTTTAGTCCTCTGTCTTCTTTCATGTCCTCTGCTCTTCTGTCTTCTTGTCTAGTTTTTCTCTTATCTAATTTTTTTTTTTTTTTTACTTTTTACTAAATCTCTTTCCATTTTTTTGCTGCTTTTTTTCCTCAAATCTTTTCTCTACGCTCTCTTTTTCCCTAGTTTTCTGTTTTCCTTCCATCCTCACAATCTACACCTATCTGAGCTTCATATTTCCATGAGTTGAACTCAAGCAAAGGAAAGGGTAGAGAGACGTGAAAGGAAAGAGGACAGGAGCGAACAGGACCGAGTGCGCTTGGGAGCACCCTTGGGCTCCTCAGTCTATTTCTGACAGGGTGTCAGATAGCAGTTCAGGACATATTTTCAGTTCTTTAGAGACTCTGCTTAAGAAACACACTTTTTTTTTTTTTGAGTCTGACAAAGTTGTGTGTGTGGTGCTGTTTGATTGTTCCTTCATAGACTGCAGTGTGTGTGTGTGTGTGTGTGTGTGTGTGTGTGTGTGTGTGATCTGAGTTGATGTCAGATCCTCTGGTTGTTCTCCAGTTTACACCCCGGAGACACAAACACTAAGAGACTGTCCCAAGAGACAACAGAGCATCGATACCAAAGTCATAAGCGAGTCGCTGAGGGAGCTTAATTCTACTTTATTCTAACATCTTTGATCCTCTGTGTGTGTGTGTGTGTGTGTGTGTGTGTGTGTGTGTGTGTTGCTCAGATCTTCCTATTATAGCAGCTGTTGACTAGAAACAGCAGAACTTTTTCTGAAGGGTTTCTGCGTCTTCTAACAAGGTCTTCATCACCTAAACGTCAGCCTTGAAAGGAGCTTGGAATACTGTTCATTGAAGATTTATATTCCTGAATATAGTCCACATCTTGAGCTCTTTAAGTCCCAACATGAAAAGCATTTTGAGAGAATCCTCCTTCCTTGATGTGTTTCCTGTTCTGTTAAAACAGAATACGAGCGCAGGACAGAATAAACCGATGTGATATCACTGAGGGAGAGAAAGGCTGTTTTTATTGGATCGGTGGGGTAGAGGAATGACATTTTTTAAAAATCAGCAGGTTTTTTTTGACTGAATTTGAACTTGCAGCAACACAATAAGTGAGACATTGATTTCCAAGAAGTAGAAATCTCATCTTCAGGCATGTCAAAATAACACATGTTTAAAAAAAAGAGCATATTCATACATGAGGTAATAGATATAGCTATTCCTCGACATTTCATGGAATACATTCATCTGCTTTCTTTTCAACAGTGGGATGTTTGTATCCAGATTAAACAAACAAGATACGGTGTTAATTTGTCATTTTAAGATGGGCTGATATGATTTTGCTCTTTTAAAAATGTTGGTTTTGTCAGCACACAGAAGCGAGCACAGCCATGCAGACCTTTTTTTTTTGTTTCTGCATGTTTTACTAAACATCCCCAAATACTTAACATTACTACCAAACAGCTTCTGTTGACTTCACTACGCAATGAAATGAAATTACTTGACATTGCTTGAAGGTCGGTAATCCATCACAGTGAACAACACGCTCATTTTTATTTTGTATGGTACATTCAAGTGCTGGTGGGAAGCTTGGACATCACATACTTGACAGTAGCATCTGTCAAGTACGGCTGACAAATTCACACGCATGCGTGCACACGCATGTGCACGCACGCGGGCGGGCGCGTTTCATGACGTACATGTTGGGTTGTTGTTTGTCTGCAGGGTGTGTTTATTCATTGACATAACTGCTGAATGCATCGCTGTGTAGCAGCCAACTCTCACATGTGGAATGTCTGAGTTTCTCATCAGCATTTGACACACCTACATGGAAAATTCAACAAATCCGTTCACACTTCCAGCCGCACTCAGAGCAATTTTCAAGATTTTGAAATATTTCCATAGCGTCTTGACGTGAATGGTAACCAAGAGATTTCTGGTAGGCAGTAAGAATGCATTAAATCATTTATTGTAACCCATTAACAACAGTTTGTAGTGAAGTGATAAGTCATATTTAACGAGAATATCGAGCAGTCAAATTCTGGGTGTGTTCTTTTCCAACACCTGAAACTTGTTAAATACATTTCAAAACGCAGAAGCTTCCTAAAGATATGTGTGACTGCTTTTGTAAAAACATTTTCATAAGAGTCTCAATAACAGGAGTCAACATCCAAATATGAACGTTTTCTTCTTCTCTCTCCCTCTTCCTCACTTCCTGTCTCTAGGCTTTCATCAACACAGCCAAGGAGATCTATGAGAAGATCCAAGAGGGAGTGTTTGATATCAACAACGAGGTGAGACGCACTGTTCCCTCTCTATATCCTTCCTCCCCAGCCCTCTCCTTCTTTGTTTTTTCTTTTTTAGTTTAGGATCTCTTCTCCTCTCTTCCAGTCTTTGTTCTCCTCTTCCCTCTCTTCCCTCTCCTCGGTGTGGTTTTCCAGCAGTGTGTGGGGTTTTGCCACGCTCCCCCTCTCCTCTAAAAGAGGGGGAAAAACCCTCCTCTCTGCTTCCTTTGACTCCAGCCAAGCAAAACTCCCTGCGTTCCTCCTTTCTCCTGCTCTATTTTCCACTCACTCTCTTTCACTCCTCAGCTCTCTCTCTCTCTCTCTCTCTCTCTCTCTCTCTCTCTCTCTCTGTCTCTCTCTATCTTTCTCTTTCTCTCGGCAACTTGCCAGCTCATAAATTCCTCACATCCCACAAGGTCTCAGTCATTGGGCAAGAAAACAAACACTCATCCAGCCAGCCAGTCAGTCTGTAAGCTGCCTATGCAGCCAGTCAGTAAGTTTGTTATCCAGTCAACCAGATGGTTATCTTTTTAGTGGAACAGTTTTCCAGGCAGGAATGTCCACATAGCCAGCCTGTCAGCATGTAGAAGTGTTGCTCAGTCCACATTAAAGCAGCTTCATCTGCAAACGCTGTGAACATGTGAAAACAACCTGGATCCATGCTATTATTTCAAGGGTTGTTTTTTTTTTTTTGCAAGTCTTAGCTGGTAAGAGTTGTTCTCGTTCACACTTTTCCTGTTTCTGCTGTTTGAACAGACGTGAAATAGTGATCATGAATATTACCTGTTTATTAAGCAGGCAAACAGTAATTCCTGCCCTGCTGCACTGAGATGATCATCAATCACTATTTGATGATGGTAATGTTTAACACTGTAATTCATTCTACAAGGCCTGTATAGTGTGATCAGTTATATTGACATTTAAAGTGAGCGCACACAGAGAAGGTTAGAGGAGGCAGAATGTTGCCTTCTTAACTTCACTGTCACACAGCACCAGACTGTGTCCCGGTAGGATGTACCTTGTGTTCAAGTTGGCAAATTTCATGTTTGTTTCGTTTTGCCCTAAACAATCAGTAGCAAGCGGCCTATCTGTCCCACATCATTTTCAGTCAACACAGAAGCTGTCGTAGCCGTTGCTAGGAACAGCTAACTTAACGTTGTCCACACTGATCAATGTAAAACTGTTGATTTGGAAGATTTGAACTTAGAACAAGTTGTGCAGCTGCCTCAGTCTCATCCACACCTGTCTACACAGTTAGCTAGCTATGACGGAACATGACTTCCTCACTCTTAACTGCGATTACAAAGCTCCGATCGGCTGACTGTTTCTCAAGCTGGTGGAGTGATCCCTCAAGGAGCACATTACTAAACAAACCTGCGATGTGAGCTGCATTTCAGAGGTCTGAAACTAATTTGGCTTTTTAGTGCGGATGTATTTGTGTGCTCTGTGTTTGCCATCCAGTCATGCAGATGATTAACTTATTAAGGAAAGTGTTGTCCAGACTGCCAGACTGTTAAACGTAAAATACACGCGTCCATGTGGCAACATAATGTAAGTCATGTCATGGTCTGCACACATTGTCTGCGTGCAGCAAAAAAATTGGGCCTGTACACATGGAGCATACGCACCAACAAACGTGTGAACACGTCCGTGTATCCAACAGCCAATACAGTATATAAACAGAACCGTGTGTGTGTGTGTGTGTGTGTGTGTGTGTGTGTGTGTGTGTGTGTGTGTGTATCTGGGCCTTTCAGCAAGCCAACCAGCAAGTCCAAGCATTAGTCAGACAGGGCTGGAGTTACCCAGCCACTGAGTGTTTTTGTTATTAGTAACAGTAAGACGGAGTGAAGGCAGGCCGGCCGGCCAAACCACATCAGCTGACTGGCTGAGAGAGAGAGAGGGAAGCCCCACCAGAAATGTTGGCAGCCACTATGAGAAAACACTCACACACACACTCACACACACACACGCACGCACACACACACATGGCCTTAGCTCAATAAATGTGATTTAAAGGCATACAGTGTTTCCCAGAGGCACTACTGCTACTGAGTGTAGGAGGGGGAGTTACACTGAGATAAATATATACAGAAGGAGAGAGCAAGGCTGAGTGCTCCAGCCACAGAGAGAGAGAGAGAGAGAGAGAGATGATGAAACACAGAGAGGGAAAGTGAGCACTACAGTTCAGAGAGAGAGAGATGAAAGAGCTGTGTCTCTCTACCACCCACCTGCCTGCCTGCCTGCCTCACTCTCTCTCTCTCTCTCTCTGTCTCTCTCTCTCTCTGTCTGTCTCTGTGTTTCTCTCCTCGTCTTTTATATCCCTTTCTTTTCTCCTCGTGTCCTTGAGTGCTGCTGGTGTTTCCTTTGCCTTTGTGCAACGCAGCAGCACCTGTTGCTCCCTCTGATGTGATCTAATAGGAACCCCTGCAGGCGCTGTGCAGTGTTAATCTCACCATGAAAGCAATGACACACTCATTCTGCAGGGCTTTTTAATGTACTCACTAATTATTATTATTAATAATAATTCTTTTTTTGGCAATAGCTGTATATATTTTTTGTTATGATAGCTCTGAGTTTGAGTTTTGTTGAGTTTGTTTCTTTGGAAGTTAAAGTTGAATATAGCAGTGGACTTTCCCGATCATAATAATAGACTGAGTCACTTTTTTATTCTCATCATCTGTGCGTGAGCGTGAGATCTCTTTTTTTCTAACTGCGTTTTTTTGTTTGTCTTTGTGTTCTCGCAGGCTAATGGTATTAAGATTGGACCCCAGCACCCTACCACCAACTCCACACTGTCCGGTAGCCAGGGAGGCCAACAGGCTGGAGGGGGCTGCTGCTGAAGCCCCAGAACACGCCTCCTCTTCCTCTTCCTCTTCCTCCTCCTCCTCCTCCAACCCCCGACCCTCCCCTCTCCTTCTCCTCCTCCTTTTCGCCCTCTCCGACCCTCCCTTGCGTTTCTACAGAACTGTCCAGGCCCAGTAACAGTTTGTTAACCTCTCTCTCTCTCTCTATTTCTCTCCATCCTTTCATCCATCCCTCCTTCTTTCTGTCTTTCTCTCAGCTCTGTCTTTCCTAAGTCTCTTGACCATACCCCAGGGGTCTGGGGGCTGCATCCCCTTAAGTCAACTCGACTTCCCACAGTCTTACGAGGACAGCGTCAGCTTCACCTGCACATTTACCCGCCAAATTGTCAAGTTTTGCAATTCAGCTTTTTTTTTTTTGTTTTGGTAAGATAAATGCATTTTAATCTTTTTATTTTTTAAAAAAGCGCATCCCTCTTAATTCATGAGGAGGTTGTTGGGATATTATAGTACCTCAGAATCATAAAAAAAAAGGATATCTCTGGTAAGGGTGAGTTGACTTTGTCCAGATGGAGAAAAGACTGTGGGTTGAGAATAAACACTCTTAACAACTGACTGTATGGAATAAACCCTGTGTTGTGTCTATACACACATCTGTACATGTTTTTAGAGAAAACGACGCAGCATGTTGATAGCGGGACATGTTTCTACATGTTGAGTCAGTTTTCATGCTGTGCCTGCGTGTATAGGGATGATATAGGTGTTCCAGTATGTCAGTCTTTAAGGTGTAGGAGGCATTCAAGTCACTCTGTACCTTCTGTTCATAAAAAAAAAAACACTTGTGCAAATTATGTTATTTTGTGCTTCCTTTCCCCCTTTTTTTGTCATGTTGTTTTTTGTTCTCTCTTTGTCTTTGTGTCCTTTTGGTTGACTTGCAGATGATTTGTATTTAATGAACACTACGAACTGGTTGTGGCTTAAAAAAAAAGTGTTTTAAATTGTCCTGGGAGAGAATAAAAGACCAAACTGTTGAGTGTGCAAATCCTTTTGGAACGACGGAAAAGCAAAAGCAGGAAAAGTTAAGGAAACGTTAAGGGATGTCGCGAGCAGTGGCCGCCGTTATGAAGTTAAGAAGTAAAAAAGAGGAAATTAGATTGGAACTTTTTTTTTGTTAACTGTATTTATCGGGCGCATTTCTGTGTATATATGGCTCTTTAGGTTTCTGTAGCTTTTATGGCTTTTGTAAGGTGAGACTTGGCATGTTGTAGTCTCGATATATTCCTTTACCAGGGCTTGAAAAAGAGACCGTTTTGGACCGGGAAGCAGCTTTTTTGCATTTTTAACAATTCTCATTTAAACCCAAAGGCACTGAGCCGCCCTGCTACATCAGGGTTGGTGGTGCCCTTTCTTTTAAATGACAAGTATGAATGATAACAGGCTGTTAACAGGACCGTGTAGAGGCATTCAAAGTCCCTGGTGGAGAACAGACTCCAACTGAAAATGTCAAGGCATCTCCCTTTTTAAGCAGGCTATGATTTCCACCATGAATTAGCTGGCAGATATATAATGTATACTGTTTAGAGCTTGATCAATGACTGCTGCAATTTTTTTTTTTTTCTTTTGCTTCGAGATCCCCGATGTAATGGGCACCGTTTTACTGTTTATGATCATATTTTACTACTTCAGTTACTTATCGTTCATCCCTCTCCCCTCAACCCCCCCCACCTTCCCTCCCTTCTTCTCTCTCTTTCTCAGACTGTATGGTAACATTAGCTCTGTATTTTTAATGCCAAAATATTGTGTTTACCTGTGTTTTGACAACAAACAAAAACAATAGGGGGAGAAAAAAAAAATCACCCTAAGCCCCTGCAATCTGACCTGAGATCAGCTGTCTGCCTTAACTCCACCCCCACTGAGAGATTTGGACAGCTGCTAAAACGAATCAAACGGACCCTTTATCTGCAAAATAGGCATTTTACCACTATAACTAGCTAGATGACGATGCATTACGCATGCATAGATGCACACTTAGAGAGACATGTAAAATCATGGACACATGCCTGGTTTGAATCGGGGGGATTTGAGACGAGTCAAAAACCCACACATCATGTTAAAATGATTTTCTTCCCATCCCCTCCATGCGCGCACACACACACCCAGCCTCCATACAGTATATGCATGCATACACACATAGATGATGATGCATACATATATTTTCTGTCCATCTAATACAGCTGTGTATCTCTCCAGGCTAACTGTATAACTGTAGGGAGTTTTTTGGGTTGCACAGCAGCGTGAGTGGATCTGTTCTCCTCAGCAGTGTGTTCTTTTTTGTTTTTGTTTTTTTTCTTTTTTTTTAAACTCCTAGATATATTCTGACAGTTATTAATCTTATTCTGATGGCAATTATTCTTTGTAAAGCAACATGTAGTGTGTGTGTGTGTGTGGACCCAGAGGGGTTACAGGGGGAGGATCAAGCCAAACCTGACGCATCTATCTATCTATCTATCTATGGATTGATCTATCTTATCTATGTGGCCCTCCTCTCTTGCGCTTCCCTCCTCTCCCCGCCTCTCCTCCTCCTCCCCCCTCGACGTTATTTGCTGTGTTTGTTCTTTGGAAAAAATAAAACTGAAAAAAAAGAAAAAATGAAAATGCTATCACAATAAACTATAATAAAACATTCTAAACTCTAAACATGTCATTTTGATGGTTATGTGGAGATGGAAAAAAATACAGTGTTTGAAAAAAAACAAAAAAAACCCCTGCAGTTGTATTTTCTGTCCTTTTGTTGTTTTGGTGTAGTTGTTCCACTTTCCACCCGCCCTGCCCCATGCTGGTGACTTTTTCAGCTCATAAATGAATCAATGGTAATGGGTCCACATACTGCTTTACTGTATCTGATTTATCCGTTAAAATGAGCAGGGAGGGACTTGTGTGCTCTTGGATCTGTGGTGCTCGACCTTCAGCAGTCATGGAGATTATATTCCCTGATGAAGGTCAGCCTCAATGAGAGCCTGCTTAATGTATGAAACATTTGACTCATGTGTAGTCAGGGGAGGTTTGCATTTTCAGTGTATGTGCATAATCTTTTTAGCAATGCCCTACATGGAATTCCTACATCTGCAGGAATATGCCACGTTTTTGGTAGATAGGTGTATGTAAAAGTGTGAGCACGGAGGCTACCGTCAGTCAGCATAGTGCATGCTAACATGTTAGCATGAAGCACTGGAGCCACTCATCTATAGGATTTATTTGGTACCACTTTTTAATAAGGCATCCTTTATAAAGTTGTAAAATATGTCTTTATTAATAGTTAAATCACTTACTAATGTTTTATAGATCAATAATGTAATTCCATCAATAGGAATGGTAGGACATTGGTTGTGAAAAATCTGGTTAATGCTCCTGTATGTAACCTGCTTTTTAGCTAGTTCTTACATTTATCAGTGAAACCTCTCCAATGGACAATTGAACCATTTTCCCCCATTACCAGACATGCTAGCAGCTCTGCGGACTTCAGCATGCTAACATGCTCATAATAACAATGCTAACATGCTGATGTTTAGCAGGTCATATTTACCATGTCCACCACCTTAGTTTATTCATTTATTTATTTTAGCATGCTAACATTTGCTAATTAGCACTAAACCTAAAGTACAGCTGAGGCTGATGGGAATGTCATTAGTTAGCACAAAGTAATTGAATACATTTTTCACCTGATGATGGTGCTAAATGAGAAGAGAGATACTTTACTCAAAGCCACAAGGTTGAGGAAAGGTCAGGGTATCACCAAAGTCATCAGGAACCACCAAGTGAAATCCATTCAATAGTAGGGTACAGACAGGTCAACAGACGCAAACCAATCACTGCTGGTTGACATAAAATGCATCACTACTGGTGCGCCACCACGGCAAAGTCACCACAGACAACAGATTTAAAAACTCTTGATTCACTGCTAAATACAGAGATTTACCTGCCAGTGATTGTCTTAATCAGTACTGTGTGAATTCATTTGGCAAGATCTAAAACCAAGATCTCTAGAAAAACTAGGACATGACATCATGTTTTAATGAAGGACATAAAATCAACTCATCTTCTGATAATGTGTTATGTTAGCAAAACCTAAGCTAATGGCAATGACAATTCAGATAAAACATATGATTAGTAAAGAATATAACTACAATCTACAATAATTTAGTTACTGACCTGTTTTCAAAATGTAGAAATGTTGAGAAAATTGAAAAACTATTTATTTTGTGAAACCTCATAAAAATTGCCAATTTAAATAAACTCAGCCTTTAAAAAATGTTTTTTTACTCAATGTAAGAGAGAAATCAATAAAAGCAAATGCTCTTGAGATAGTTTGCATTATATTAATTACAAATTCAGTAGATACCTAAAATCAAAATTACTAGAGGGAGCATCTTTCCCCAGTAGTGAGGCCATTCCCTCCACCATGTTGCGAGACAGCATACAGTATATTGTAATAGTAATAAGAGGGGCCACAGCTGTCGCTGTCGCTGGAGGCGTTATGTTTTCAGTTGTCTGTCCATACGTACACCTGTCTGTCACATTCTCAAGAATGTGATATCTCAGGAACGGCTTGAGGGAATTTCTTCAAATTCGGTACAAATGTCCACTCGGACTCAAGAGTGAACTGATTAGATTTTGGTGGTCAAAGGTCACTGTGACCTCAAAAAACATGTTTCACACAAATGTCTAATGAAAAGGATGAAAAGATTGAGTGATGACATTTTATATCCAAAAGGTCAAAAGTCAACTTCACTGTGACATCATAATGTTCTGCAAAAACACTTTTCTGGCCATTATTCAACCCCATAACTCAGGAACAGAAGGGGAGATTGTGACCATATTTCACATTTGGTCAGATACTGAATTGGTGATACTAATCTTGGGTGCCCACCTTGAAATTGTGGTGATTGTACAGATCTTCTGTGCTGCCGGGTTGAAGATGTGTGAAGTATCCACGTTTTAGAAGCAGCAACATCCATATCTGAAGCTTTGTCTACTGTCACAGCTACAACTTTGTGTTCTATCAGAATCAACTTTATTGGCCAATCATGTGAACACAGACAAGGAAAATACACCTAATACCTTTTATTAAATTCCTTCAAAGTCTTCACTACAAATATTGTATGAGTCTGAACAGACATGGATGTAAACTGCAACTTGATTGGTTGGTGGAGACATACAACCACGAAGCGGTATTTCTAGTTTGGTAACGCAGTGCAGATTTTCTGCATTTTCAACTGCATAATCGCACTACAAAAACATATCTTTGACTTCAATAAAAGCAGACACGATGTTCATGGTGATGGATTACCAACTGCAGCAAGTTTCAAGTCTCTGCACGTTGATTTTCAAAACATACTGAAATGAGCCAAAAACCAGGGGCTGTCTGAAAGGTATGAAAATATAAGAATCTATGGTATGGTTTGGAAATTGCAAATTTAGATCATTTGTAGCAGAATGTAGAAGGAATGTGTTAGAATATCGTATTAGGAAGTGAATGTTAAGTGTATTGTGTTCTTTACAGAAAGAAGGAGGAAGTCAGAGAGCAGACAAAGGGATCGGAGTGTTAAGAGACAGAAAGTATATTTCTATGAGGGAGAGATAGTGTGTGTGTGTGTGTGTGTGTGTGTGTGTGTGTGTGTGTGTGTGTGTGTGTCTTTAAAGGCCTCTCTCCTGAGGGCCAGATTGTTATGATAAGCAAATTACTGGTTGTGTCAGGGACATCCGCATTCTGCTGTTCCCTCATATCCCTCCAATATGCATGTTTTCATCTGTACCTCGGGCGATTTCATCATCTTTAGTAAGTCCAAACTGATAAATAAAATCTCACCATAAGTGGATTGAAACAGTATGTCTATACTGATGATATCCTACTTCATGGTGCTGTTTTAATCTCATTTGGTACTGTGTCAACATTAAATTTCTATGGACGTTATAGTGTGTCTCTGCTACTCAAAACCTCCTGAATATTACTATAGAGTATATTATGGAATAATTTGAGAGGTAATATAAAGCCAGTTCCTGACAAATAAATCAAGAGACTAAGAGATAACTAAAAGATAAGTCCTCTATTCAAAATTTTCCTTCCATCCATCCAGTTGAGCATTCACTAGGCTCACTTTCAATGGTGGGTAAGTTCCACATTTAACAATAGAGATGCAGGACCTCAATACAATACATACATTTGGTTCAAAACAGAAATAAATAAAAAACAGAAAGACACCACAGACCTTAAACTCATGTCAGTCATATTCAGTATTTCCTGTTGGCTTGACAGTTTTCATACAGTTACGAAAACTCTTTGACCCAGAGGTCACACAATCCCTGAAAAGGTTCTGTGAAGTATTTAGAAATTTTTTTTATTTTTTTTTAAAGGTATGATAGTGATGTTTTATCATTCATTTTGGTCTTCACAGTCATTCCATCCACAAACATAAACTCTCATTATCAAAAATATTACGATGTAGGGACAAACTCTTATCCACTGGATGAATATGTCACTTATACATTCAGTGTTAGGAGCGAAATTGGAAATATCACAAAATCTCTCTACTTCACCATGGAAAATTTAAATTTAAAGCATAATGACAAAGATATCTGGTTAAAACAAGACCTGCATTTGCTTATGTATTTATGCATGTATTTAATTAAAACATACAATAAATACATATAAATAAATAAACAGGACAATTTTATAACTGGTTTGTCATAATAAATATTTAGACACATCACCAAATCATTTTTTCCAGCTAAGAATAGAATTCACCTGATAATGGTTTATAATTGACTTCAAAACAGACTCCTGGCATCAGTTGTTTTTATAATATCTCCTATTAAAACAATTCAAATTTTACCAACCGATCAAATTTGAACTCCTACTTCAAACACCTTGCTTTTGTTAATTTCACATCCATATATATTTTTTCCATCCCTCAATGAGAACTCTCACAGAGCGCGTCACACGGGCACGGCGGGGTCAGTGACCGCGCACGCCGCCTGTTTATCTGTATGAAAGGTCCTCGGGAGCGCGCCCCCCCTGGCCGAGGAAGGTGAGCGAGTGTCTGGAGGGGAGGACTCGGGAGCGCGACCAGCCGAGGGATCGATCGGATTAAACTCGATTTGAGTGAAATTAACACAAAGGAGCGAAGAGCAACGCACACTAGTCGGCGAGGTCGCGGATGCGAGACACGCCGGAGAAATATTTCATGAAAAACATAAAACTTGAACTTTTTTTCTCCTCTGTTTATTTATATTTTGAAGGAAAAAGGACCACGGTGGATTTTTTTTTCAAGCGAGCGGAGATACTAGCCCTACTAACGAGGAGTTGATCTGAGAAAAAGCCCGAAGTGACCGAGCTTGTTGGGTAAGCTAACAAATGCCCTTTTGAATGAGTGCTTTTTTAATTGTTGTCGATAGCACACGATGGGTTCATTATAACGACTGATCCTGAATTAAAACCATCTAAATTCTTTCTGAATAGTAAGTTTTCTGGACTTTTTCAACGCAATCGGACCCTTTAATCCGCCGTGCGAGTTTTGTTGTTTTCATTTCATTCAGGGGCTAACTCACTGGATGGATTTTGTCCAGGACTGCTGGTTTATTTAGCTTCTGTTTTTATTCTCTCATTTCAGCAAGAAAGTCATTGAAGGTCCATGTAGCTGCCATGCCGACATGCTAACAATAGCAAGTTTAGCTTTGCCACCCGCTGCATCGCTCACACACACACACACGTTACACACACATACACACACACGCATGTACACACACATACACACAACAGTCCCATTAGTTAGTTGAAAAGTGGAAAGAAACATTTCCAGCACAACACGGCGAGGCTCTCTGTTTTTCTGAGTCGGTTTCCCTGACTACTTGTTGAATTTTGATATTATGAAAAAATTAGGTTGATTGAGTGTTAAAGTGTGAGTGTTAGCCCTGTTAGCTAATTGTGTTGGAGCTTGTCGGAGACACGAGGTGGCCCGAGCCGAGAGGTGAGTCACCGGCCGACTGAATGAGCGGAGCTGTGGGGAGATTCCCAGCGGAGAATACTTGGCACATATCGCCAAAAACACATCACTTTTTTGAATTAATACGTTTTCTACATTACACTACACACATGAGTTGTATTTCCACTGAATAGTTGTGTTTTTGTTGGAAGGGGACAGTGTGAAGTGTCCGTAGTAGTAGTAGTTGTATTGGACGGAAGGGACGGAGTCGTGGAGTGGAGGAGGAGGAGGGGGGAACAGTGAGGCCAGGCGGTCATTACTCCATTCAGCCGTGTTTTTACCATGCTTTACATGACTAAAACAATTTTAAATGTATGAAAAAAAGACTCGCCGCAGTGTACAGGTTTGGAGTAGAGAGAAAACTGTTTTTGCGAGAATAAAAACCGAAACGAGCGAGTCGTCCGCTGGTCCGGAGCGACGTGCGAAACACCGCTGAGAGGCTAATTAGCCGTGCTAGCCGCTGGAGGTTAGCCCAGTGCTAGGACACACAGGTTCAGCTAGCCTGTTAGCCTGCTCTCATCCTCATTGTGTGTACGGACCACTTATTACCCCCCCTCCCCTCTCTCCCCCTCTCCCGAGCCAGCGATTACCCTGCTCGGGACGGTTATCAGATAGCTCTTGGGCAAGGAAATTAACTTAACGCATCTTTCGCTTCACTTTTTTTCCCTCCGAGGTTTTAAAAAAACAAAGCAAACCTGCCAACTCTCGTCCGGGCTTTTCCGCGTTTTGTCTTTTTTGTTCAGAGAGCTTGTTTGTAGCGTTGCTTTGTATCCGGCGACCGAAGTTTGGTAATCGCTAACAGTTACAGCTACACTTGTTACTCGGTGTGAACGGAGAGAAAAAGCAGCCTAGAAACACCTGCCGGTTCTCTTTCCTCGCTAGTTTCAGCATCACATCTTAACGGGACATTATTTACAGTCATGTTTTTTGTAACAGTCGTACTTTATTGTGTGTATTTCTTGCGCTATCCTGCCCTCTTTCTCCATTATGTGTTCTGTAATCGGTCAACTTGCATAATGGTCACCCTGCCGCTCTCACGCAACTTTGGAAACGCTAAAATCTCTGGGAAAAAAACAACATAAACATGAGCGTATCCTCCAAAACACTAATTCTCACACGGTGATATTATTTACACAGTTTGAAACATTCAGTGTATATGTGCTGGTTCGTTACTTGTCCTCCTCCCGTCTGCCATAGAGCCAGGAGCTGCTACCCCCACCACCTTGTGTCTGTGAGCCAAGATGGCAGCTAGTCATGTTTAGCGGGCCACAGAGGGAGAGATAAGAGGCCCCGACCACACACACATGCACACAACAGATGTTCAACACTGTTTGGTCTCTCTCCCGTTTGTCGCTCTGTCTTTTCTTGTGGGTAAAGTTGAGGCACTGACTTAGTTTGTTAAAGAGGTAGTTGGTCTGAAAGAAGCTGAAACTCGGACACAAAGTTAACCCTCTCCCTCCCCAGATTCTCTTGTTGTGATACTGCTCTGATCAAATTTTTTGGTTTTCAGACACAATTGAATAGTTTCATTAAGGCAAATTAATGGTCGTTTTATTATTTTTATTTTCAGAGGGGGAGCAGGTTTTTTTTTTGTTTCAAACTCAGGTTTTTCTGCAAGTTGTTAGTGACCTTGGAGTTGCTTGTCTTAACTTTAGCTGGTAGGCCTTGAGCTAAAAAAAACCCACCCTGACTAGCAGGCATTGTTCGCTGTCTGAGGACATGGAGGGAAACTGATGCAAAATAATAAAGGCATTTAGATTTTGAAACTAAATGTCTCAATCTGTATGTTGTTAAACAGTTACTGGAACAATTACTTAACCTTAAATCGTTGCTTGGGTGTAGTCGTTAGCCCCGTTTAACCGCCTAAAGAAAAATCTTGTCCCGTAACATTTACAAATTTCTGTACCACAAGAATCGAAAGATGTAGATTTCAGTCATGCTCATGAGTTTTCCATTTTCAGTCCAATGCCCAACATGTTGGTGATTAGGCCTCACGCACGATCAGGGAAATCCCTGCCACCTTACACTGGGGGATAAGATGTGGGGACACACCACATGCAGCCGAGCGACTCATACCCTATGATATCCAACATTAAGATTTGCCAGTTAATTGAGATTTCACAGAATGATGCAATTACATTTCCAGAGTAATATCCATGCTCTGATGCTTGTTCTCCACACTATATCTTATCTCAACACATTCAAACTCACATTTCTAATGAGCATAATGATTTAACTGTGCTACTCTATGCCATGGCTTTCTTATTCAATCACTCTAGCTTTCAGAAGAAAGAGAGAGTCTGTCAATGCGTCACTTTTTTTTTTTTGAATAAGCCATTCTGTTATTTTGACCTATGATTCATTAGTGTGATCGGCTTTGGTTATCTGAACATCTCACTCAAGATGTTCCACCTTCTATTGACCTTTTAATCAACTTTCACTGTTTTCACGGTGGTTAAGGAAAGCTCAGAGCAAGAGATCTAAACTTCTGAAGTGTAGGAAAGAGGGCCGGATTAGGACAGGCCAGAGGCACAATAGGTGTGTCTATGAGCAGTACCCCTATTGGCATGCAGAGAGCACTATAACTTGTGCCCGACAACACTGATTTTGTTGTGCTCTGTTAGAGAAAATGGCCATTAAAGTCTTTGTCATCCCATCTCATTTCACTCTCCTCACATGTTATCAATCAACGTCCCCTCCTGTTGTACATATTCAAACACACTGTATATCCCCACTTATCATTTCAGAAGGTAGTTTTTTCCCACTTAACCAGTCAATTGTACGTGATATCGGTCCAGTCTGCTGTCTAGTTCTGTGGCAGGTCTTTGACTTCTTGAGCGGAGTGTGACTTACCGGGCTATTAATTTTGGAGATTGCTCTTTCTCTCTCTCTCTCTCTCTCCCTCATTTCTCTCTCTTTCTCACACTATTCTGATTGGCCACCCTGACTTGTAGCTGCGGTACTAATCCTGTCTCATCCCCAGTCTCTGACCCTGACACACACATACACACACTAAGATGAGTCCTCTTTCACCACACGCCTGCTCCCCCCCCAAAAAAGCAACTAAAATTGTATTGATTTATCCAAATCTGGATAAGATTACTGTTTCACTTATTAAATTAGCAGTTCATATTGTCACAAAGCCTGTCACATTGAAAACAGCTGTGTGTTTATATGTTAACATGGATTTATCTGAATGAAAGCTGTGGGTTGTGATTGAGACAGAGATTTTCTCTGTAGGCTGAGAGGAAGTTTATATCAAGTGCATGTTTTCACTTTCAATGAGACATATTGTGTTGCATAGTGTGTGTGTGTGTGTTTTTTTTTTTTTTGTTTTTTTTTTTGAACTTGAAGCATTAGTACTCAGTAACATATTTGGTATTTACGTACTAAAGTTGACTTAGATTTAAATTCATTTGCCAAATCTGACAAAAATGTAGCACTTCCTTCTTGTGGTCAGTACTGTGTAGCTTCAATACATTGTTTATCTCTCTTGGTGTGAAGTAGAGTGATCTAGATGTATTCAACACGGTGGTCAAATGTGATGCAAGAATATATCTGTGAAGTTTATGGTGAAGTTGTGTAAGAGTGAGAGCTACGATACTCTGATCACTCTCAAGATTGACTGTTTACACGCCCAATACTGCTCAGTAGTTGGAATAGAAATGAAGCCTCATATCTCTGAAGTAATTATTTTCTCACTTATTTGCCTGGTAGCTAAAGGTAGCTGACAGTGAAATCTTGCTGTTGATGTGGGGAAACGTCCCCGAACTTATTGAAATCGAAGTGTTATCCCTCTGCCTCTCTGGTACAGGTGGAGTTCCAGTGAATTGTTTCAATCGCTCTTTCATGTCCTCGCTTTTTACAGAAACCCGTGCTCAAAGCGAAAGCTCCGTGAGCAGCAGCGAGCCCTTATGGGACTTCTTTTTGCAAATTTCTGTCCTTACAGGCGATGTTGCCCTCACCAACTGGTTGATAGCAGCATACATAAAAACCTAACCATTTAATGCATATTAGGGTATTTATATATTGACTCATAGGTGACAAAACATTACTAAAAAGACATTGTACCTGAACATCAATAAAAGCCAACTTACCGTAGTGCTTCTGGTATAGAAATTGATGAATATTTTATTTTGTGGTTGGTGATTCAGCTTTCTGATCTGCATACTTTGTAGTTATATTTATGAAGTCATTGCAGGTTTTACCAACTTGATGAAAACATTCCAAGGGAGGAACTTTGGAGGTGGATGACGCCGACTGCTCGGTGTTTGTTAGGGTGGCCTTTCTTTTAAGATGTTTTGGGGCGTTTTTTTTGCCTCTAATGGAGAGCTGATAGTGGGGACGCAGACAGGAAACAAGGGGGGAGAGAGGGGGAGGGTATGACATACAATAAAGGTCTTGAGCTGGAGTGGAACCAGGGACGTCGCGGTTATGTGGCATGCGCTGTAACCTTTCAGCTACCAGGGTGCTCCAGGGGTGGCCATTTTGTGTCTCCTATCATCATGTGTCGTGGATGGCAGCCCTGTTAGCAGAGAAGAGAAGTGGTGCTGTTGTTTGTCTCCATCTCTTTCATCTTGCCATCTATCGCTCCACCTCCACCCCCCCCTTACACCCCTCCACTTCCACACCCACCCACTCCTTCTCTGCCTGCGCACGAGCTCCCCTCCTCTTCTTCTTTCTACTCTTCATTCTCACCCTTTCTATCTCTCTCTTTCTCTCCCTCTCTCCATCTTTGCCCGCCTGTCTGTTTCCTCCCCTCCCCTCCCTCCCTCCCGTCCTATCATTTCCAGCCAAAAGGTTAGCGGGGGTCTTTAGCACCGTGGTGACATTCAGAACTGAGTGTCATCACTGTCTCTCGCTCTCTCTCTCTCTCATCCCTCCCTCTCACCTGTCTCTCCCTCTACCCCCTCCTTCTCCTCCTCCTCCACACTCGCCTCCACCATCCCCCCCCCCCCCCCCCCCCCCATCCTCTTCCTGCAGGGAAGGCCTTCTGGACCAAGTGCTGTGCCTAGAAGAGAGGCTGGCGTTAATACAGCTCTCAAGTGTTTGTGTGTGGGCTGCATGGCTCGTCTGTCTGTGTGTGTGTGTGTGTGTGTGTGTGTGTGTGATAGAGGAGACGGCCTGTCAAGTACATCTCTGACCCATATGTGTGCATGGCTTTTAATCTATCCTTGACCTCTCTCGGTGTTGACGTGTGTCACATCCTGTTTTTCCTCCTTCAGCTTTCACACACCATCTAAACCGTACTGCTGCGAAACAAACAATCAAAGGCAAAAAACCCAGGACTCTTCACTGGAAACATGTGTGAGTTTTGTGTCATCGGCTGCTTCTGAATCTCATCACTGTAAAGCGACGTCAGCGCCACACACACACACACACATCTCATCATTTTCCCCCGGTGCACGCTGTGGTTTAATGCCACTGTTGTGGCATCCATGCATCCTTCCACCTCCCTTCATTTTCACGTCACCATTTCTCTCCTCAAGTGATTCACACAGCTGATGAAAGGTTAAGTGCTGCCTGCTCATTGCATCAACGTCCAGTTACGAAGATGGAGATGGATGCAAGGTCAGAGAGGGGAGAGATGAGTTAAAAAAAAAAAAGGAATAATGAGAAGCACATGCGAGAGAAGATGCGTGTATCTCCTTTTAGAAATGTTAGCATCACACCTCCTCTTGAAATGATGCTTGTTGTGTACATTATTGCTAGCTAATGTCGGTCATTAATTATAGCTCTGATGACCCAAAAATGCAAGCAGCTGGATCGTCATCCTGCTAAAAAAAAGTATTACTCAGCTGTAGTCGTAAAAAGAAAGCGTTTAGGAGATCCTGAGCTGGATTCAAACCCACAATCAAAGCACTTTTGATCCTGTAGAGCACACTGACTTTGGAGAAGGGGTGTGTGTGTGCGTCCCAGGGGAGAAGTTACCCCACAGCTCTATTGGAAGGACTCTGGAAGTTAATTGGTTGTTAGCAGGCAGGCAGGCGGGGCAGGGAAGTGGAACCAGCCAGTCTCTGGGGACGCAGTCCAGACCTGCCTGTCCCATTGGTCTAAAAGGGCATGTCAATATCGGTGATTGATTAGGGAGGTATGGGGGTAGCACACTGGAGAGCCTGGGGTGTGTTTGTGGCTTCCTGTTTGTGCTTGCATCAAGACAGGGTTCAGTGTTTTCAGTATCAAGGGAAATTCATCATGAAAGGCCTTTCTTTGCAAACTAATATGTTATTCATATTTGTTATAAAAATGAAAATCTAGACTGAGAGTCAGGAAAGTACTGCCTGTGATGTTCTTGTTACTCAGAAGTGTTTCCCAAATCTTCATTCACTTTCTCTGCACAGGGATGACAAATCTGTCAACAGCCAAAACCACTGGTGGTTTGTTGAACAGCCTGAGGTGACTCCCAGGTAGTGACAAATCCTGTAGCTTCAAAGTCTCCCCCTTTTTTGAAAGTTTGACAAGTTTTCTGGGTTTTCCCCAAAGCCTGCAACAGTGGCACTATGATAACTCATTTGCATCACCGAGTAACAATTTCCCCCTCACCCTGGAAATGATTTCTGATTGTCACTCTCGCATACACATGGAATTACTGAACAAAATTCAGTAAAACACCGGCATTGGAATATTCACACGAAAAACGACAACGAAGAAATCCAGAGGGATGTGATCTTTTTTTTACACGAGCGTCTTATGTCACCTCTCTCTGCCAGCAGTCTGAGGGGAGAGGTGACCGTGATTGACTGCGGTGGGGGAAGTAGAATCTGTGGTCCAGTCATAATACTCTGTCGGACACACCGCCGAGGGTTAAACCCTCATTGGCTGTCATCCTGAAGGGGGTCAATGTACGTCATCTGACCCCCCCCCCCCCCCCTCCTGCTGACCTGAGCTGAATGTGGGTCACACATTGCAACAGTCTCATAAATGAGTAGGTTGAGTGTATGTCCTGTACTAATAGTTTAAGTATATATTTAGGTCGGATCAGAAACCTAATCTGTCCCCACAACAGAGAAACCGTCTGTACTCAGTTAGAAAATTAAGCCACTGTCTGTATTGAAGGGAATTTTAACTGCTGATAAAAATCCAAAACAGACAGTCAAGTGTACTTTTTCGAGTCAAGTGCAGCCAAAAATGGAGCTGCGTCACTGTCTCAAGTATACATCGAAGACATCTGCTTTATAGGATTAAGAATGATTCCATTGACCTAACCACCTCTGAAGGCCTTCATCAGAACGTCAGTCCGTATCTTTTACATCAGCCCATTGCAGCTAATTGTAATCTTTTTGGACCCTGTAGATCTAGTGAACTCTTTTAAGACCAGGCAGTTTCTCACAGTCGCAATCCAGTCAGTCATCATAGTGCATTTCACAGCAGTCGACCGGCGAGAGGTTGAATTCAATCCTTTGTCTCCCTTATGTGCCGCTTGTTTCAAAGTTCTGGGGAGAATCTTGAGTTGGTTTGTGATGTTTACTGATGTTAAACTAGTTCTTCAGCTGCAGAGTTCAAGTCAGATGCTTCTGTTCATTGGCTCTGGGTTTGAAAATGTACACTTTTTAATATCTACTACGGCTGTGTTGTCACTGTTTGTCAAACTTGTGAAAGAATCCATCAGTCTGTCAGATCAGCACCATTCCTGATCTCATCATCATCATCATCATGTGTTTGTCTATGTAGTCGCTCTTTTTGTGAATTTTCCACTATATTAAACCTAGCCCAGCTTCAAAATAGAGCTGCAACGATTAGTCGATTGATTAGTTGCCAAATATTAAATTGATAATGACAGTAATCATTGGTTGAAGCCCTTCTTCACTACTTTTCGCCAGAAGAGTTGTTCGGCCCACCAGGAGGTGAGGAGGTGGGATGCTGAGCAACACATGTTACCAGTGATACATGGCGTTTGGCCATACGCGGATTACATTACCTTCTCACCGCAATTATTTATGGAAATAAAACCCATTTAGTAAGTATCACTAACTTGTAAGTAAGGAGAAGATCTGAACTAAAAATCTAACGTTAAAGACCAAAGTAAATGCTCTATACATATTGAGCGTCATCGACCAATATCTTATCTGGTAAAATGTCCAGTAACACCGGTGTTGTCACCTTGGCGTCCCTACTGGGTGGCAAGCAAGACCTGAGAACTTGGCTTGGGTTGTAGCATGTATTCACCGACAAATAGCCTGAACTCTACACACACTGCATTGTTCACAGCTATACTGCTAACTTCATATTCTCTGCTCCGGTCGATGCAGCCTCACTGTCTCACACACACACACACTCAATCTCTCTCTCTCTCAGTCTCTCTCTCTCTCTCTCTCAAGCACACTCGCTATGCACTGAGCTGTTCCTTAAAGGGGCTACGCTACTTGCATAACATTTTTAGTTTACAAAAGATAGACTTAGAAATTTTTTTTTTAAAATCTGACTGATTTCCATCAGTAATAAAGTCTTTACTTGTTAAACATAGAAGCCAGAGAATTCAGACAATAACCGATAGTGTAAAGATGTTTGACTCCTTTCTGTGTTGTACTTGTTTCTTTTCTGTCATGTATACATACCTGCGTCTCTCACCTTTTGAAAACACACGTATGTGAGTGATTTTTCAAAGATTGGACAGTCAGTTTCAGAGACCATATAACAGGTTCTTTAGCTCAGTGAGCACATGCATACACACACTGACACACACTCTGTTCACTAGCAGGTTCCTTGGCCACCCCCTGTGGCCTACTTCTCTCTCTCTCTCTCTCTCTCTCTCTCTCTCTCGCTCTCTTTCTCTTTCTCTCTCTCTCTCCCTCCCTCTCTCCTGCTGTCCTGTGCCTGTCTCTCGGCCTCTGTGTCCTCTGGGATCAGACTGAGAGCCGGCCAGTGGTTTTTCCTACACACATGGTAAAGGCAGGGAACAGATTGGATAAACACAGCCCTTTCCTGCTGACCCACCCCTCCGCCACCCCCTCCCCCAAACACACACACACACACACACACACACACTCCCTGACATGCACGTCGCACACACACTGTCCATTAACGAAGCAGCCGTGCGTAAAATAACCAGATTTTCTCTAGCTTCACTGCTTCTCTCTTTCTTCTCTCGCTCTCTTGATCCCCCCCCCTCCTCCTCCTCCTCTCCTCTCTCTCTTCCTTCCTTCCGGGCCTCAAATCCCAGCCCCAAACACACGGCCCCGCATCCCCTCACTTGAGCGTAATTACACACACAGCTAGCCAGCTCCTGCGTGCTGTCCTCCATTTGGGAACAAAGGTATAAATTATAGCGACTTAGATCCTAGTGGTAATGGGAGGTGGGTGGGTGCACACGTGTTCTCCAGAGGAAGAGGGAGATCACTCACTTCTTCAGGTGTCTAGTTAGGTTTGTGTCCGCTAAGCTTGCGGTGCAGTTTGTTTCTTTTGCTTGGTTTTGTTTGTCTGTGTGCGTCTGCCTGTCTGTGTCTCAGAGGAAACATGGTGTTGTTGACATGGCAGAGATTTCCTGTAGTAGAGCCTGGAGGCTACAGACAGTTTAGCTGCCAAACTGTCGACAGCACACAGGGCTGCACGTTGACTTTTTTTTTTTTTTTTTGCACGTAGTAATGGTGCTACAGAGGTCGATAGTTTTGTAGCACAGGCCACAAAATTGTAGTACAAGTATAAAACATCTATTACCATCTCTTAAAAACAACCACAAGTAGTACAGTTCATCTCTTTAAACAGGTATGTGACTGGAAAAGGACATTAATGTTGTGTACAGGGCACACAAAGTCCTAACCTTAAACATAGCCGCAAACGTCGGAGTTCAAGCACAATGCACGGTTTTAGAGAGGAAGAGAGCTTGAAAAGCTTGAAGAGTAGGCAAGGACTTGATCACCAATCCAGGACCTTGAATCCTCAGGTGAGGTGATTTACACTGTCAGCCATCATTGACATGCTTAGTCATGCGACTTCTTTGAAGGAACAAAATGACACGGGCCAAACATGAGCATAAACTTAAAAAAATCACAACAATCTAACTGTTGGCTACAATTCTGAAAAAAATCACGTATCAACCAGCTTTTCACGGGTGTATTGTCAAAGATTTTGGTGAAATTTGCTCGAAAATTGGTTGAGATACAAAATGTGCTGACAGTACAAATTACAGTAAGACACTGAACATATCACTGCGGACTCACCACCTCTGAACACTAATTGAAACATGTGGTGTCTAGTATCTAAAGGATGTCAATTTTGGTAGCATTTGAATGAAGACTTGTGCAGATATTGATGTCATTGCACGGGTGCTACTGTAGTAAATTCATTCATCAAACAGACCGATTTTTTTTCGTAGCACGTGCGGCATGTCGCACTGTCCAGCCCTGGCGCAGACAGGACCGCGTTGAGCCGCTGTTGGCTAATCTCTCCCGCTTCTTCCTTCTTTTCCTGCACACTAACTCTGCATACACTGAGTGATTTGGAGCTGTTTTGCTGATTGTGACGTGTGTGTGTGTTGCAATCTGACATCTGAATTGGCCACCGCATTTCTCAGACTGCAGAAATGATATTTGACACAGGCTTTATAAATGTTTACAGCAGGAAAAAAAAGATGTTTGCTGCTGCACAGGGCTGTGTGCCTGCGGGTTTTCACTTCCACCAAAGTTTACACTGGTTGACGTCACCGTCTAACACACCTCCAGTCAGACTGGAGGAACTTACCAAGTTACATCACCTGATGCAGGGATTGGTTGGACTGAAAACTTGGAGACTCTTGGCACTCTTTGACACAGACAAAACATCAAAACCTATATTTAATTGCTAACAGTTCATGTCTGTGCAGCCAAAGTCTGACATCTCTCTGCGTCATAGACCTCTGTCGATTTCAGTATTTTGAAACCTACCTCTAAGTGTATTTATCTGTTAAAATAAGAGAAGAACTGTGTGGCGGGGTTGGGCATTGATGACTATGTTTTCATCAGAGCTTCTGTTAAATGAAGGCCTGTCTGTAATGCACTACAGTGAGTAATTGTGTGACACTGCCGGCTGCCCGAGAGGCCGTTGAGTTGCACTAAGTTGGCAGTGATATTCTGCGGTTTCGGTCTGGCTGAACGGATGGCCTCAATAATTGTGGTTTGACAGAGCTGCACAGTCAGTGTGAATTCCTGAGCCTGGCTGGTGATTGCCAGTTCACTTATCAAGTCGGCTGAAACTGAACGTGTTAGAGCCACTCAATGATTACATGTGGTTTCAGGTGAGATGGAACTCGTGGAGCTGTTAATTATGTTGTTGGACTCACAGGCTTATGTGCCCGCCTCCAGCTGTGACATAACCAAACCCTTTTTATATTTCTCCTCACTTTGTTTAAACTGTCAGCCACTTCAAGGTCGAAGTCCTGATACTTGTTTGCTTACCCGGGAATTACCAGTAGCCCAAGTTAGCAGCTTGCATTTATGACCTGATGTCCAGATAACATAAACACATTATTGCTCTATGTACTTTTTTTTTTTTTTTTTTAACCTACAGAAAGATAAATGTCTTTGGGTTATTTTTTGATAGATTTTTGTTCCCCTTCAAGAATAAAATATCTCCCTTTGTTAAGCAACATCCTCTTTTATTCAGCCAGCATTCAGTGTTATGACCTTTTATTCAGGCATACTTTAGACATTTCTCTAAACATGTTCAATTTCATCCAACTCCGATATTGCGGCATGTCTTCAAACACTAAGAGGCAAATAGTTTGTTTCATACGAACAGGCTGTCACTTGGTGCTTCCCCCTTTGCCACACACGCTCTTTCTATTTCTCTATATTGAATGTAGTTATTTCAGTTCGATGAGGAAGAATCTCTTGCAACATAAATTATAAGTTACATATGTTACAGTTATGTATAAATGCATTCTAATCCTATATCATCATAGGAATATCCACTTCTGTAAGTTTGTCATCTGGTGACAACAGTATAAATGACTCAGCATTGTAAGATCCACTTAATGATGAACTTGGAGTCACTTCTGAGAAAGCGTTATGGGTGCACCACTAATAATGGAGATGAGGAATGGGTTTCTCACAGGCGTGATGAAGCTGGATTTTTTGTGCGTGTGTCATCATCTCCCTTCAGACTGACCTTGTTGTTGGTAAGCACGAGCTCGTACAGACTGCCACCTCTGAAAACACTGATAAACATCCGTGTGGTCTTGTGAAGCCACATAAGTGAGCACAACTTCTCAGTTGTGTCATTATCTCTTTCTTTCTATGTCACTCGATGGTTCAATGAATTTGTCGAGGACTGTATGATAGGCGCTCATGCCGTAATGCTGATAACACATATTAATGTTAACTATCTGTTATTGAAACTCATGCTAAAGATAAAAGCGGCAGGCAGCGATCGGTAATAGAGCTGCAACTAAAGATTATTTTCCTAATTAACTGATAAACCATTTAGTCTATAAAATGTCAGAAAGTAGTAAGCTTTAAGAAATGTGGTTGGCATTTCTTAAGTTGACATGTACAGATTGTTTTTGTCCGAACCAGACTAAAATGATTACTTAAATGATGACTTGATTATTAAAATAGTTTCTGATTAACTTTCTGTCCATCAACTCATCATTTAATCTACTAATAATTTCAGCTCTGCGGTGGCATTTGAATTGTGTTTGTTTCTGTTGTCAGATATCTGCACAAACAGTAAATATTAACTCAGTTGTGGCTCATTAATACTTGCCAAAGTGAGTAGTATTTTTCTGTGCTGCTGCTCTGAAACTGTCAGTCACAACACTATTTATCGGTAGTGAAGTCGTCTGACGACTTGCACTGCAATCGACAATATTTATGTACAAAATGAGCGATCACAGCAACAAATTTGGCTTTTTAATATGTCTGAATCACTTCACATGTTTGGACTGAGTCAAAAAACTACAAGGGGCTGTGTTGGTGTGCTGCTACAGGTAGCAGTGAGAAAATAAAATATGAGCCATGAATTTTATGCTCCTTTTGAGGCAGAATTTTACAACTCGGAGAAAGGAATGAGTGCAGAAATGCTTCGCTCCTTTATCTCCATGCTTCCGTGGTGAACAGCACCCGGCATTGAATGTATTTGATTGGCCAGCAGTTTATGTTCCCATAGCGCTATGGCAAAAGTTGAGCCAGAATTCATGTTTTTTTTTTGTTTTGTTTTTTTTGCCAGACCCGTCTACCGTGGCATCCCTGCTGCATGCATGATGTCAGAGTGAACGCTGCCGTAGTATGAACACAGTCTCACCTCCTCCACTCCTCAGCACATGTGTGTTACAGCAGGGGGAGGGGAGGAGAGCGTGGTGGGCTAAATGCCTCATCCTTTGACGAGATTTGGCATCTAAAGCGGCACACTGACCGTTCACCTAATTCCCTCTAGAGTGACAGCTGGGCCTCAATGCCAAATGTGTGTGTATGTGTGTGCGTGTGTGTGTGTGTGTTAGGGTGCGATGACTACTGAATTGGCATATGATAATGCCCACAGTCAAATGGTGGACCATGCTCTCGGTGTGTGTGTGGGAGGGGGGAGGTCATGTTATGGGCTACTCCTGTAAAGGTCATATAATTTTTTACATACTTCTGATATGGCTTTTGGCCAAACAAAGGAGGAGAACTAAGAGACACTTGTGAAGTGGTGTGCAGGATTTGAACTAATGTAATACACACAAAAGATGGACAGACGACGAATCTTCACAACCATTTGCGTGTACACCATCCCGTCAAATAAATATATATTCCAGTGTCTGTGGCTATTCTCAATCTCCACTTGGCCACTGTGTGTGGCCCGGTGTGGCAGCGTGTGTGGTAGTTTTTTTGTGGCAGGGTGTGCCCTGTTGTTGGTGTAGGGCGGGGGGGGGCTTTTAAATCATGATGTTACTACGGTAGAGGGCTCAGTGGTCGATATCGTCCATCGGCTCAACCCTAGTGTGTGTGTGTGTGTTCACTGCGAGAAAGAGACTCGAGAGAGCTGAGACTGAAATGGCAGAGGAAGTGGCACAGAAAGTTTAAGAAGGGGAGGGGGACTGAAGAAAGTAGAAGGCTCGTCTTTTCCGTGACTGTTAGACTGAAGGAGGTTTCACTCAGGAATAGAGGGATGAACAGGATAAAAAAAGGCAAGAGCAAAGAGGTGAAGTGCAGAGGAAATGTATCCAGTAGTGTCCAGGGTGCAGACGAGTGTTATCTTGTGGGAGGCTAACTTCTAAAGGCCAGACAAAAAAAAAAACTAGGAGGATGAGTGGAGGAAAGAATTTTCTTGCCTCCCCACTTTTAACTGGAGCTGTGATCTGACGAAAGTCCCAAGGCTGCCACACACACACGCACACACACACACACACGCACGCACAGCAGCCAGCAAGTGCTTATACAGCTCCATTTATTCTGCATTGTAGAATTTCTAATTTAATGTGCGTCTGACAGAGTTGACAGGAAATCAGTTGCATTCGTAGTAGTAGCTTGCTGCAAAGGATGTGAAATTACAGTCATTACTCCCACCTAACCCCCCACCACACACACACATACACACACTCAAATGCAGAAACTTTTTTTTTCCTGTAGTGATGTAACTACGGTGTTTCATAGCTGCTGTTCACACTACTGTGATCTAGTAGCTATATACAGGTTTCCTAATGGCAACAGCTGAAGTGCTGCTTTAACTGTTTCGAGGCTGTTAGCTTCTGTTGGGCTGCCAAATAGTTAGGTCATTATTTTCTAATGTTCTATGATTAACTAAAAAAGAACCTGTAGACTGATATGGGAAATAATTGTCAGTTGCAGCCTTAAATCATGGTTTAAAAGGAATAAGAGGAGTTGAGGATTCTCTAAATTGTCTCCTAAACACAAAGGATGAACCTCCTGTGCTTCCGTCTAGGCCTACATCACACGTACGCATATGTCAATGCAAGTGTAACAATATAGTGTAAGCAATATGGCAAATTCACAAAGGAAAGCAGTGATCCAGTGAAGATGGTATATAGGTGTGATTACTCCTTTTATGTACAAACTTACGGGATGGGCACATAGCTTACCCAGAGTTTAAAAATACAAAATTGCACTTATCAAACTGTGTCAGGTCAAAAGTGATGTTGATATGCAGATAAAGTTGATCTGTATAACTTCTATAAACTTTTAATTCAAATGGTTTTCTGCTGGTGAAAATGAACAGTTTGTGTACTAAGTTTCACATAGAATTGTTATACTATTTTTTTTTTTTTTTGTCACAATTGTGAGGGAAATAAAAGTTACACCTGTATGTTATCCAAAGCTTTTATTTCCACAGTGCTGCTATTCTATCACACAGTAACACAGTGAAGTCACATGGTGTAACAGTCTTGTCATTAACTGGTTGAGCTGCAACAATTAATCAATTAGTTGCCAACTATTAAATTCATCTCCAACTATTAGTTATGTGTAATTTTTTAAGAGGGAAAAAGTCCAAATTCTCTGTTTCCAGCATCTTAAATATGAATATTTTCTGGTGTCTTCAGTCTGCTGTGGCAGTAAACTGAATATCTTTGGGTCGTGGACAAAACAAGACATTTGAGTCAACTTGGTAAACAATGATCAACATTTTTTTTATTACCGTTTTCTGACATTTTATGGATCAAACGACTAATTGATTAATCAAGAGATTAATCATAATGAAAATAAACATTAGTTTCAGATCTATTTACCAGTACAAGTTGAAACACTGGGGGCGCTTGGTTTGGTGCAGCAGGTCTCCCTGCTAATCCACGTGTCGCAGAATGACTTGCAGAAGCAGTGGAAGTATTCATTCTGATGAACTGTCACCCTTATAAATATAATTGTCATATGTTGTGACTTGATGAGTCCAAATGTTGGACATCTTGGTCGTGTATTCATGCTCAAAATGTACAGAACCACTGATTCACTGGTGATTTGCACAAATTATTCATTAAATGAAACATCGTTCTATGTGAGCGTGGCTGTAGCTCTGACCCTTTAGGCAACCTGCTACTGTGGAGAATACAGTGATTTTTGTCTACTTGGCTTTCATACTATTGACGTGTTCAGAATAACAAAGAAATGTATAGATGAGTGTCTCTGCATGCCTCGCTTGTCCTTGCCTGTCGCTGTCTATAATATAGTAAAAAGTTGAGCAGCACCTGTCTCTTGTCTTTGTGTTGGCAGCTTGTTTATGGTACAGACACATGGAGGAAAGGGCTTGTTAACAGCTATTTACACAACAAGAGTGGATGCTCCCATCAGGCTTTGTGGAGGCTGCCAGCAGAAGGCCTGAAGTGGCCTGAAAGAAGGCTGCTTTACTGTAGTCCTCTGTCATGCTAATGTTGATTGTTGGCTTACTACTGACTCAATGCTCTTTGTTGTCACCTGGAACTTTGAACAGCAGGTATGATGTTGATACACTAGTTACTTTTTTAAATTTCAGAAGGGACCATTTGGGCTAATAGCGACTAGCATTAGCCGAGGAATGGTTTGGTCTCAGTTATTGTTAACTAAAAATGTTAAATTACTTGAATCCATTCAGAAATGATACCCTGCTCAGTGGTTGCTCAATAGATTCAAGAACATCACTCCAATCTGCCTTTTCTGTGATCTTTACTAATGAGACATTTTATGGAAATGTGTCCAGTATTCTCATATTTTTTTGTTTTCTTGGTTACCTAAGACAGCAAGGTAGATTTTAAAGTTTCAGTGTCTGGCAATAGCAGATGGTGGAAGGAATGAAAGGCTGATGGACAAATCAGTTCCAACATTTTTATCCTGTTGAGTAAATCTAAAGAGAAAACATCTGCCTTGTGACAGGAAGCAGCAGGGTTTATGTAAAATATGCTCATAATTCTGACAAACACAGGCACCAACAATACTGCTACACTGCCATGCAGAATCTAGCAGTTGTCTCATCAGTCGTCTGTTATTTTTAGGCCTGCCCCCTAAAAGTTGATGATTCAAATAATCAGTCAAGAAGCCCCCTAGTCCAGCCTCATTTTGTCAGTCGAATCATTACCTAACTGCAAAATTAATTGACTTGCGCAACTCGCTTCCGTTTGCTGCTTCAAAGCTCTCGACCCTGGTGCTGAACGTTGAAGGCAGCTAAACTGCTTTTGAACCAGACACTGGTGCACTTTGTCCTCTGTTGTTGTCAGCACTGTCAGCAGCCACATGGCCCCCCAAAAAGTCAAATATTTGGCCCAAACTAGTGACTTTTAAAACTGTGGTTCGGGTACAGCCCCAGTTATTTTCTGCATTACAAAACCATTAATATGACTGTGAGATACTTATATCCTGGTGATAAACTAGCAAACTGTCCAGGATGTACCCCACCTCTCACCCAGTGCATGCTGGGATAGGTCCCAGCAGGCTCTACACTCAAACACAGCTGTTAGCCTGCCGCTAAACACATGCTCCTCTGTAACTTATCATACCAACCAAGCCACAACAACCTGTAGCTTCTGTTCCTGCTGCCACAGTATCATAACATTGTTAACCTAGTTTGAATGGATGAATTTAAGTAATTTTTGAGCCACAATCTAGTTATTTTATTCCTGCATCCTGTTTTGTGTGAAGAAATAATCAAACGTTTTGTCTCTGATACCTGCTGGGCTCTGTAATGAACCAATAAGTGGATGAGGAAAATCAGTGGGAGGGGGGAATAGAGTGTGGAGGAGGTAAGAAATGAGGTGAATGGGGGAGGGGAACTCTGTAGCGGTAGAAGTTGGCTTGGGTGTTTTTCTGCACCGCATGGAAGCAACAAGCAAACCTCCCCCACCTCCTCCCTGTCCCGTCCTCTGATACAGCCTACACACACTCATTCATGCATGCTTAGATCCACCCACCTTCACCCTCTCACTCAGGCAGATCTTGAGTGTCGGGTTGGCCATCCAGTCCCTCAAATGTTTGTGTTCACACACCTATGGAGTCCTCAGTTTTTCTGATTTTTTTTTTTTTTTTTTTTTTTTTTTTTTACATACAAATATGGCTGTTTTTATTAATAATAAATTGAGCTTGTTGTATGCATGTTTATTTTGCTTATGCGATCAATACACACAGAGGTTAAAAAGGTAGCAGGTGCCTAACTCCTCATCTTAGCACATCTGCCAGGCCTGACTGAGTAGTTTAAACTGTTTAGTGAGTGACCGACTAGTGTTCAGAAAAGCTATCTTGCCTGTTGGCTGGCTGGATGGCAGCTGCTGCCGTTCAAACAGAGTTGCATCTGCTGGGTCCTTTTGTTCTTACACACACACATACACACACACACTCAATGACTCCCGAGTGTGTGTTGGAAAAGAAAGAAGTTCTTTTGTTTGGTAGTAAAATGGAGGTGGGGGAGGGGTTTGGGGGGATGAAGTGTGTGTTTTGGGGTATCTGAATGTGTGTGTTTTTTTTTTTTTTTTGTTTTGTTTTGTTTTTTTCTCAATGGGTGCATATTTTTTCAGGGGTGGTTACAACTGATTAACTTTCTAAACATGTAAGTTAATCCGCTGCACCTCCTCTCAGCAGCTAATAAGGCTGCTGAAATGTTTAAATTAGCTTGACGCACCATCTGATCAGGACTGAGTGCTTTGGAGAAACTATATACTTGGGATTTTGCTGACCGATATCATCAAATTGTGATAATTTCCTATGAAGGGCTGTATTGGTGACATATCTTGTTTTATTACTAAGCATAACCACAAACCTTTGGACTGATTGTATCTACATGAAATGTAGCCCAACCAGTGAGATACCGACGCAGTGTCTTGTTGTCTGTTGCTAAGGTCCTCTCAGGATTTTTAACCACTTGATTTGAGAAAATTCAAGTAACCATTTGGTGATAAAGCAAGTTACTCCATAAGCTATAGACAATGTAATAGGTTTTGTATATAACTAATGAATCCTTATAATTGTACTATTGACTTATAGCTGCTAACTTGATTTCCATTGTTTTGGGGGTAGACACTCTGAGCCATGAGTGCTGAGTGTCGAGCTGGCACACTGAGTGTTTTTCCATGACACAGCATGGCAAAGTAAAATAAATAGTTAACCTGTTGGAGATGTGCTGGTCATCTGCAGCTCCTCATCAAACATCATCATCACTGTGACCATTTCTGCTTGTACTATTCCTCCCTGCATTATTTCTAACTGATCTGCTGAACAGAGAGCCCTGAATATCTCCATATCCTGTTGTGTCGATTAATTTTTAGCGCCGCTAATGAAGCTCTGCTAATTAAGTTTGGAACACATATCATTTCCCTGTAAATTCTTCACAATAAAAGTCCCATTATTTAGTAATTTAAAAGCTTTTCATATGAAGCAATAAAGCAGGAAATGTTGGGTTTGTATCAGGGGTAACTTAACAGGACTCTGATACAGTTCCCCCTTGGCAGGCTTCCGGAAAGTTGGCCAATCAGAACAAAGCGGATTCATTGGAAGGGGAGCCTTAAAGAGACAGGGGCTAAGACTGCTTGTTAGAGACAGAGGCTGAACTGAGGCACTGCATAAAGGGCCAGTATAAGATAAATAACAAGTTTTTTGAACTGTGAATAATGCAAAGCTACTCTAGTGGAGTCCCAGAATAAAAATATAGAGCTTATCGTTAACTATCTGTATGAAAACACTATCACTATTCAAACATCACCGCCAATACTGCTGATATAAATATACATGATATCCATATACATCAACCAAAGAGAATTGTTATTCAGAGTGTCATGGTTCTGTGCATGCCACTATTGGTAAAGCACACACTATTTTTGCTCAGGCAATATGCCTGTAGGTAAACTTAGCATATTGCTACATTTTCAGCAAGAAATTTGCCATAACAGATTTACCAGTTACCTTTTCAGCCCCTTAGTTACAAAAGAATGCTTAAATGTGGTCAAATTAAAGGCCCCATGAAATGTAAGTTAGAGCATCTTTAGCCTCTGCACATTTGCCATTGAAACGGAATATTTGAGCTGTGTACAGTTACAAGGGGCATTTAAAGCAAATCCTTTGCATTTGATTGGACCGCTAAAAAGTGGGTGAGGCTTTTAGAGTTTAGACCAATACAGAGCTGCAGAGAAAAATGAGCCACAGAAGACTGTTGGCTCCACACACCTCTTCACCTGTTGTAAGATCAGGAGGGAAAGATGAATGAATTAGACCTCAGCCTTAATGTTTTGGAAATGAAAGTTTTTGCCTACTGATATCCATACACACATCTCTTCCTATCTCTCTTCATATTGCTCTGTCATCCACTACGACACACAGAAAGTGAAGTGTGGTTTTATGTGATGGGTGTGGCTAGCTACTTGCCCAAAGTCACATTTGATGATCTTTTGAGGATGAACTTTTATGAAGATGGATTTTTGTAAACGCCCCTGAGTGCAGGATGAGTCATCATACATTTGAAACCATTTTACCGGAAGAGAGAAGACAGGGATTTCGATGTAAAAATACTCTGATACTGATTTTTACACATATTTGGCAAGCGATAAATGAACAATTAACACAGGGACACTGAATTAAAACTGGGAAAATGTCTTCATTTCATGGGGCCTTTAACAGTAAATGCTGCTTGTTTCATCTCATTGGTAGCAGATGCCCTGTAATGCATGAGCAGACCTGGGAAATTGCGGACAGTTACAGAAATATTCAGATGCAGAAACAGTTATCAAGGAGCTTTCAGAGCAGCTCTTCATTTGCAGCACACAGCAGCCTTTTGCTCTCATGTGTACCTGCACTAATTCCAGTGTTTCTCTTTCTTCCTCCCCCTCCTTCGTCTCTGTTCTGTTCTTTATCTTCCCCTCCCTCTGTCTCTCCAGGGACTTGAATGAGGACCATGGAGTAACAAGCTTCAAATTAGCAGCTAGCTGATTAGCTTCTCACTGCACAGCACACCTCCCTCCATCCAGTCCCCTCCATCTGTGGGCCCTCCACCCAGCCATGGCGGACCCAGGGATGTTGAGTTTATTCGGGGACGATGCAGGGCTGTTCTCAGATGGATTAGATGGTTTAGGAGACTGCTTTCCTCAGCCGCCTGCCCCTGGCCAGTCCAACCCTCTACCCCAGCAGACTAATCCCTCCCTTAACCATGAGCACCAGGGGAACAGGGGTTACCACCAGGGGATGCTCCATGGTGCTGGATCTGGCCCAGCGCAGCCTAAATTGGGGCAAATGTATGACCATGGCCCCTATGCAGGCTATGATCAACCTGGTGCTCCTGGAGGACGAATGATGGCCCAGAATGGTCCTAGCCAGGGCCCGCCAAATGTTACCGCAGCCATGAATGGCATGGCTTCCCACTACCATAATAACCCAGCTAGTTCTAGCAACCCCCACCATGGGTACCCAGGCGATGCTGGGGGAGGAGCGGGTGGGGGTGGCGTTTGGGGCCAACAACAGCAGCAGAGCAGACCAGCTTATCAGCAGCCTCCAACACAACCAGGGGGAGCCCCCAACCAGATGGGAGGCTACCAGATGTCTCAAGGCAACTATGGCGGGATGCAGGGACCACCTACACCCAATGCAGCTCGCATGAACCAACACTACCCTCCACAGAGTATGGCACCCCCTTCTGCTCAGGACCCATCTCACTACCTGGGACATGTAGGAATGGGGGGAGCCCAAATGAGAAACCCTCAGCCCCAGCCACAACCCCAGGGCTACCCTAACATGGGCCACACACCCCGATACCCACACTCCCCCTCCCGACAGCCTCCACACCCCCACCAGCACCAACAGGGCATGGCAGGGTTTGGGGGTGGCCAGTACCCTGGCTATCAGGCCCAGTATGGAGCCATGGGATCTGGGATTGGCCAGGGTGCTAATGCTAACGTCAGTGCTAACACCAGCCAGGCTATGGGACCAGGGCAGCTTGGCCAGAGGTTTAACCAGGGATCAGGCCCAGCCACTGGGCAACAGGGGCAGCGATACCCCCCTGGACCAACACACCAACCCCATCAGACCCGTTCTGCCCCGATGCAGCAGCAGGCAGGGCAGCAGGGCCAGCCTATGCACCCCCTCAACCATCCCCAGAATCTACCCCAGCCCCAAAGCCAGCCCCAGTCCCACCTTGCCCCCCCAGCTCAGGGATCCTACCCCTCCCCCTCATCCATGTCCCCCATGCGGGTTTTGGGAACCCCAACCCCTCCTCCCCAGCAGGGCAGACCCCCTAGCGCAGGACTAGCTGGGCCCACAGAGGTTGCAGGGTACACAGCCCTGCAGACTCCACCCAATACTATCACCCATCCTCAGCGAACTCCCCAAACCCCTCTTTCTGCCCAACACCCCCAACACCAGCAGGCCCACAACATGCCCCCCAATGCAGGGCAGATGTACCCTGGCATGGGGCCGCAGCGTGGTCCACAAATGGGCCCAAATAGGCCTCAGCTCCAGCCACCGCAAGGTAAGCTCAGGACAGTTGGTTGCTCACTTTATTTTCATCAAATCAGGCATTTTATAAACTTTCGACATTTGCTGTTCTCCATATCCTACATGTAGCATGTAAACAAACACAGAACAGGACAGTTATTGTAACTATGGATTAGACAGATGGTTGTGTACACGACATCTGCATGTCGCATCCAGTGTGTTTTTTTTTTTCTTTTCTGCTGTATGTTTATAGCAGTGGAAATATGGACAGAGTGTATTTCAGACCTACCAAACTTTGCACATATTATTAGAAAATGTTTTAGTCCTTGTGTGTCCCTTTATTGTTTGTTGCTATTTTTATTTTCTTTTTATACTGAGCGGGTTTCAATGGCATATTTGTTCTACTCGTTCCATAAAATTAACTAACTGCAGCTAGTTACTGTGTCCACTGTTGCATTGTATCTTCTTTGATAGTTCCGGGCATTGAAACACTGAAAAACACTGAAAAAGAAAATTGGCATTGGCTTTTAGAAGCTTGGTGAGGAAAACACATGGCCGTTGGCGTCATACACTCAGACAATAACGATCCTGTTGTCCTGTCACTGTTTCTGCTCCCAGGGCCTCACGAAGGCCCAGTAAGCCAGGGGGGAGACCAGCGTCTGCTCCAGGCCCAGCAGCAAGCCTCTCGAAGTGGGCAGCCCGCTCCCATGGGTTTCCAGGGTCCGCCTGTCAGTCAGCACGGAGCCCCGCCTCCGAACCAGGGCTTAGTACCACCCACCCAGAACGCTCAGACGCAGCACACACACCTGCCCCCGCACCCCCACCACCTGCAGAGCACGCCCCCTCCCCCCAACCAGGCCTCCCACCCATGGGCGCCTCCCGCCTCCCACCCGCTCTCCTCACCCCCTCTCACCCCACAGAAAGTGCCTCATGTTCAGGTGAGTATCCGTCAAACAAACGCTTTGATGTGGCAGCAACGCTCTGTGTGTGAGAAAGATCAAGACTATATGCATTTGTTTTCATGTGAATGTTTATTTTCATGTGGGTGGGGGAATGTGTGTGTTTGGAGTGTAAGGGAAGTGTGCTGTGTGTGTGTGTGCAAAAATGTGTGTGTACATGACATTTGAGAACACAGCAGCACATCGGGCACTGGTTCAGTGGGGTTTTGTGTGTGTGTGTGTGTGTGTGTGTGTGTGTGTGTCTGTTCATATCACTGTGTGTTTCTTGCCTTTTGTGTCTTCTGCTGTCGGCCTTGTGTGTGGTTGTTTCCGTGTGTGTGTGTGTCTGTGTGTGGGGAAATGGATTTTTGCAGCTGTTTGTTTCCTGTGAGCTGCATATCCTGAGACACGTGCGCAATACACACACACACACAAACACACACGCACACACACACACAGAGGCGCCACCAGCATAATCTCTCCTCCCTCTTGCTCCCACAGCACCCCCTCCTCTTTAGAGGAAACCTCCCTTCCTGTCTCTCCCTCCTCCCCGTCTCCTCTCTTTCCGCTCTCTCTCTCTCTCTCTCCCTGTCTCTCTCTCTGTTTGTCTTATCCATTTCAGGGGTGTCATCTCTTAGCTAATGTTGTGTAGCCGGATGTTCAGAGAGACAGACAGTTTTGGAAAAGAGGGAGACAGTGAGGAAGAAAAAAAAGCTGGGTGGGTGATTAAGAGATTGGGGGAGGGGGAGAACTCTTAAGAGGAAAGAAGTGGGAAAACAAGCAAAGATCTCAAGAGAGGGAGTCCAGGATCTCTAGCGAAGGAGACAAGGAGAAAGGGAGGGCTGGTGGGAAGAGGTTAGCAGTTCTCAATGGCAACCTCCATGTTTGTGTGTGTGTGTGAGCGTGCACTGTCGCCGCTGCTTGCGTCACGTGCCCCTGGCTTCCATTAGCTTGTTTTGTTGCTCAAAGCCCCCTTTCTCCACTGACCCATTCACACACAATAGCAGCCCTGTGGCCACACACACACACACACACACACACACACACACAGATCCCGTCCCCCTTTTCTCTTCCATTCTCGTTCACACTACTCTCCTCTCCTCGCTTAACACCCCCCACCCCACCCCCAAGCCTGCATGGCTGCGTTTTGTGGTTGACATTTCAGCCGTCACACTTAATTTATCCAGCACTCCTGACCTAGATGCCAGGTTGACTGGTGAGCCCCGCTCCTCGCCTGGGCGCGCTGCATGCGCCATCCTGACTCTAGCTTCAGGCCGGCAGCCCCCGTCGCTACACACACACAGTCACTCTCTCACTCCAACACACACACACACACCAACCGTGTGGCTTGGGTTAGTGTGGTCTGGAATGGGATGGCAAATGTGCCCGGGCAAATAGGATAGCCTAGCTAACAGAGTACTCGGAGTGGTGTGTGTCTGCGGCGCAGGAAAGGAGTTCTTTCTGTGCCTCATGATGCACTTGTTAGAAAGACGGACACACACACACACACCCACACACACCCACCCCAAGCCGGTCAGTCAGTCATGATGACTGTATGTCTGGTACTCTAAGCTCCATCTGTTCAGTAAGCATGGTTATTACACATGCACACACACACATGCGCGTGCCTTCGTCAGCAGCTCAAGGTCACAGCTCCGGCAGAGTGCTGCGCTGTGACCTTTATTCTACATCACACACACACACACGCACGCACACACAGTGTTGCGTGCAGCACTCTAGTTGACATATAACATGCCTGTCTCGCCCCTCCCCCGCTCATGCACGCTGTCAGGGAGCTGCTATACCATCCAGCTCGCCGCCGTTCTGCAGCTTCTAGGAAATGCCTCCCTAATGTTTAAGTTGTATCATTCCTTGTTTGTGCAGATTTCTCCTCTTTATCTCCCGTTTTTGCTCAGGTTTAGCCCAGTTGGTCTACCTGTCCGTCAGCGGATAGAAACGACATGTCCTCAGTCCTGTCAGGTCGATGGAAATATAAAATAAAGTGATCATCACTTTTTAGAGAACCACAGCAGATCAGTTCAGCCGCATTCCTTGCTGTGAAAGACGACACACTTCATCATCCTTTTAGGACATATTATACGAGCACCAATGTGGTCACCTTGCCAAGCTAGTTTTTCAGCAAGCTGATTCATCTTGGTTTTGGTGGCTGAGTGATTTTTATAGAAAACCCACCTCACCTGCCTGAAGAGCTGAGGCATGCAACTGCTGCTGCTACTGCTGCTGCTGCTGCTGCAGTGTCTGAACAAAGACGAGGCGCTTCCTTCCGTGCATGCATCCCCGAATGATACTTTGACACTTAATCAAAGAGAGATGACATGTTCACTCTTACTTGAACTTTATATAGGATATATCTGAGCTTTCAAAATTGATTAAGAAAATGATGATGGAATTCATCCTATCAAGTGATCAATTGTTGACCTCCTCTTAGACTTAAATGGAGATTTTATTGTGCTACAGTGATAAGTATCAAAGTAAAACTTGACCTGTATATGTACTGTATAGCTAAAGTGCACTTGTGGAGCACTTGTCAGGCCTAGGGGAGTGAGATAGTGACAAAATGAAAGCAGTAAATTTAAAGAAACGATTGTGGACATTTGTTAAAGTTAAAGGACAGCTAGGAAACATGCTACCACGCCACTCCGCCTCTGTGATGTTCTTTAATTCCATTGTAGTTACGGGCAGAGATGCCAGTTCTCCTCACATTCATGCTCTAAACCAGAGATGGATTTCAAGAAATGAGGGATTTGTCAAGAAACATGCTCTTCAATTAAGCTTATCAACCCCTGAAAAATGGTGTTGGGGCCTACTTGTGTCATTGCACGCTCAGTATCCATCAACCTATGACTGAACAAAGCTGGTGTTCAAAAGTGTAGCCAAGCTTCACAAAGGACGGCAGTGATGCAGTAAATTGTAATCTACTGCACAAATGATCTCATACATTTGAGGAAGTCCATTTAAAATTACAGATCATTTACTGGCAGCACGGTAATGCATGAACTTTGAACTTCTGCATGGCAACATGGAGTATTTATATCTGTTACTTTTTTTTTTTTTTTTTTAACATAAGAATCACAAAGTTACCGTTTATTGCAGCCAGTGCTCAAAATAAAGGTGTTTTTTTGCTTTCAACACACATGGTTTGTTACTTGAATAATATTACCAGAAACAGATTCTTATAAAATCAGATCATTGATAAGAAACGTGGGTCTTGCATCAGAGTGTGTACACAGTAGGAAGTGGCAAAACAAACATAGGTCTGAAAATAGGTCTGGTCTTCCTTTTATAATAAATGACTGTGTGGCTAACTATACAGTTACCTGCTGAATGAGGGGAGGCAATGAGCAGCTGTCAGTTTGGGATAGGTGGAGGAATGGATGCATAGAGCAAGGAGAGAAGCTGAACGATGACAAAAGGATTTCCTTTCACACCATCCTCAGGGGTCTTAAGTGTTTCTGCCCGGTAGAGTTAACCCTCTGTCTCCTCCTTCAGCCTCTTCACTCCCCCCTTTCCTCCTCCTCCTATCCTGCCTCTATCCTCCGAGAGATGAAACTCAACACCCTTCATCTCCTCTCCAGTCCAGCACATTAGCCGCGCAGCCGTTCTGTCAAGTTCTTTACGGATCTTTTTTATTAAAGTCACTTTATCAGTGAGATTATCACAACCTGTTTTGATAGTGGAACGACGATATTTGTCCGTTCTTGATGAAGCACTGGATTCAAACCAGTGAGCTAAATTTGCCCTGAAGAACAGTCGACCTGACGCAGGACTTGGGCGTGTGTGAGATTGTTTGTGTATACACTGTGTGTGTGTGTGTGTGTGTCTCCATTGTCATTCGTGTGATTGATTATCTGGGAAGCTTGGCAGGAGGACAGATTTATCTCTTGGCACCGTGTCTCCCCCCCCCATCTCTCTCTCTCTCTCTCTCTCTCTTTCTCTCTTTCTCCCTCTCTCTTTCTTTCCCTCTGTGATTGTCTCTCTCACTCTCTCCATCTCTGTCTCCCCTAGCTGTCTCTCCCCCCACCCCCCCATTTGTGTGTCTAAATGGCTCAGTTTACGTGTGTGTCAGCAGGTGTTTGTGTGCATGCGTGCAGAGGTTTGTGTGATGCGTGACCTTGCAGCAGTTTTGTGTGTGTGTGTATGTGTGCATTAGCATTCTCCTGACGCAAGTGGACTTTAAGTGATAGCACCCCAACTCTTTTTTCCTCCACCATGTGAACACAACCACGCTATACTAAACGTGTGTGTGTGTGTGTGTACACAGAGGGGAGCTGCTGCCGTGGCATTTTGCTATAAACTTGCTGATGCTCTCACACACCTTGTTGACACACTTTGACACACGCAGAAGTGCACACGTGCGTTACACATGCACATACACACACTCTCCAAGGCATACTCTCTCCCTCTCTCTCGTATGACACACACACACACACTCCCTCGCTGCGCCTTTTTGAAGTATGGAGATAATTTATTCGTGTCATGATGCCTGATTTCCCATCTGCTACTGGGACCCTGAGCAGCTGGAGAGAGAGAGAAAGAGGGAGGGAGGGAGGGATGGAAAAGAGGGAGAGGGAGGAGAGGCAGCTGGAGAGGCTCCCAACAGCTGGTAACCAGTTTCCTGTCACAGAAAGCTTACTTGGGAGCAATGAGGAGGAGGAAGTGGAGGGAGAAGGAGAAAGGAGAGGGGATTTAGTCTGCAGGAGAGCAAAGGAGGAGGAAAAATGAGGTGTCAGCCAGTTTGTTTACTAAGGTTAGCATGCTGGAGCAGCAGGCAGGAGGGGGGAGGAAACTGTAGCAACAGGGAGTCCTGAAGAGAGGAGAGGGAGGAGATGGTAGCCATGTGCATTGCATTGATGGATGGATGGATGGATCCCCTCTTCACACTCTCTCTGTAGTGTAGTGTACTCTGTAGTCCGCCATTACTGGCAAATTTAACCCCCACCCTGCAGAGAATATAGCGGTATTGACTGACAGGCTGGCATGGCTAAACTAGTGTTGAAGCAAAACACTAGCAGAAAGTGTGCACACTGATCTGTATTTGATGTGACCTACTTTAGAGCCAGAACAATTAATTGACAGAAATAGAAAATTAATCAGTTTGATTGTCAAGTAAATGTTTGGTTTTTTTTTTAGCAAAAATGTCAAAAATGATCTGGTTCCGGCTCGTCCACTCTGAATCTTTTTTTGTTTGTTGTTGTTTTTTGCTTTAACAGTATCTGTTGGGCTCTTGGTCGAACAAAACAAGAAATTTATGACATTTTGTAGACCGATTTATTAATAAATCCACAAAAAATCGCTAGGTTAATTAATAAAGAAAATCGTTATTAGCAGCCCTAATTTAGCCTTAGTTTAGTTATTTGTTTTCAAACCAAAATGTAGGTCTTCAAATAATGATTTTCACTGTTGATTAGTCTGTTGGTTGATTTCGCGATTAATTGATCAATTGTTGAGTCTATGAAAACTCATAAAACAATGAAAAATGCCAATCACAACTTCCCAGAGCCCAAGATGACATCTCCAAACAAACAACTTGCTCTGTCTGACCAACAGTCCAAATATATTCCCTTAATAATCAGATCAAATGCAGCAGCAAATTGTCAGATTTAAGCAGCAGCAACCAGTGTACGTTCAACATTTTTGCAGGTTATTTATTATATTTGATTACCAGCATTGGCTCAGTGACTTTTCTGTCCAGTGACTAATCATTTCAGCAGTAGAAATATGAGATGACTTGTCTGTTTTCATGCTTTCTGCGCTGCTACTTGGCCAACACTGGCTGCACAAACTTTAATGTGTTTTACAGTGTTTGTGCACAAACCTCATTTAATTTTCATTATTCATTAGATAAGGAAACATTTTCTTTTTTAAGCGTGATTTTTAAATTTGCTGAATAACTGAAATTAACTGATATGTTTCTCCCTCGCCCCCCCCCCAGCATTCCCCCACGGACCCGTCAGGCGATGCCTCAATGATGGTTCCTGACAGGCCGACAGTTGGAGCTGGTGCCCCTGGCCAGCCTATCAGCACAGAGCAGCCCAGCGACCAGGAGACCAAGCCAAAAAAGAAGAAAAAGAAGAAAGCAAAAGCGGTGGACGGAGAAGAAGAAGAGGGAGGGAGAAAGACGGCAAGAGACGGAGGAGATGAAGACGTAAAGTCAGAATTTCCCGGCACAGGAAGTGATGCGGGCGAACAGGTCGCTGGCACAGGAATTGTAGAGGGAAGTTCGCCACCGTTGGAGGAGAAGAAAAAGCGGAAAAAGAAACCAAAGGAGAAGGCAGAGGGCAAGGAGCCCAAAGAGCCCAAGACCCCGAAAACGCCCAAAACACCCAAAACACCCAAGACCCCCAAAGAGCCCAAGGAGCCCAAGGAGAAGAAAGCCAAGAGCTCCACGCCCAAAACCAAGACCCCCAAGAAAACCAGGTAGGAGCAGCATTTACACACACCTACGCGTATGTTTGTGTGGACCGAAGCTCCACACAACATGTGTCAACTACCAGATCAAAGTTAAACTTCCACAGCAGCTGGTGTTAACATTGATGCCCACAGAACCATAAAGTCCTAAAGACACATTTGGCCCCGTAGCCACTAAGTGGAAGTGTGATGTTTTCAGTTCCACATGTACGCACGTTGAAACAGAAATGAATCAAACAAGACACAGGCAGCTATCTGTTGATGTCGACTGTGTCTGTACAATTTCTTATAAATATTCCAAAGGTGTAAGCTGTTTGGTACAGCAAAGACATTCTTTCAAATTGTACTTTTCAATGTCAGCTACTGAAAGACTTCAATAAACATACACGCTAGCTTGTACAAAAAAGACAAACACACACACAGGATCCATCACTCATGTGACCAACCAGGGGGAACAGAAAAGGTCACAACCTCTGAGCTGCGACACAGCCGGCTGCCACAGAGTGTGTGTGTGCGTGTGTGCGTGTGAGTTAGTGATCACAGGGCTTAGTGAAGCATTGAGCTAGTGGTGCTACAGACAGATCTGAAGATCAATCACATTTTCTTCTATAGATACTGATCAACAGGGTTAAAACTACCGTCAGCTTAGTTTTGAAGGTCAGGTGGAAAGTAACATGTATTCAGTCAGCACATTGTCTGCTAACCTACTGGAAATGACTTTTTTTTTACAAGAATTGACAACATTACCATTACACATAATGTATCACCCTCAAATTCCAGTTTGCAGTCTCTGAATGAGTCAAGGACGCTTTTGCCATTTGGCAATATCATCACCATGATGTGTAAAGATCCAGAAATCACCCGTCAAATCAGTGCGTCCACTTGTGTGAGCTTCCCTACTCTCTCTGACACTCAGTCCCAAGCCCATCGCTTCCTACAGAAGATGTGAATCTTTCAAACAGCTCACAGAATTTATAGTTTCACTTTACTAAAAAAAAAAACACATTTCCTAAAACAGCTGGTCACTGTAGTTTTTAGTCAGTGTTCCTCAAACAGGAGAAAACGGTGCATTTGTTGGGGACTATTTTCAGCTGTGGATTAATCGATACTTTGTGCTCTAGTGTGTATTTCTGGCAGCAATACGGTGTGTGTGTGTGTGTGAGTCATGAAGTGGTAATGAAGGAATTGATGTGTTTTTAACAGTTTTTGGACAACTATGCTCTGCAGCACAGAGGAATAAGATATATCAGACTTTGGAAACACACACAGTACTTGTTAGTAGATGGATTCATTGGTTTTGGGCTTTTTATGAGATTTGTTGACTATTAAACACCGTTTCCTCCATTCAGTTATATGTATTTATAGTCTATATCAAGCAGATAGAGAGATCAAATGAGTTCAATCTTCAGCATGTTATAGTAGGTGTTTTGAAAGTCTAGCACTTCACAGCAGATGTCAATATGATTTGGTTTCACTTTGTTTACACTGAGCTCTCTGGTGTTTTTCTCTCATTTCTCATTTCTCTCTCTCTCTTTTGACTTTTCTGGGCAGCACATGTTGAAGTCCTACAAGTATTTTCTGTAGCTGCGATGTGCAGCGTCTCTCCTGATGCCAGTGTTTGCTCACTTCTCCTCCTGCACAGTGTGTCAGATCAGGGGAAAAAAAAGGGATGCCAGCATTTGCGTATGAGAGATTCAGAGGTGCTTTCATTGTGAAGGTGGAAACTTGATCGGACGGAGGAATGTGTCAGGACGGCCCCCATCTCTCTCTCTCTCTCTCTCTCTCTCTCTCTCTCTCTCTCTCTCTCTCTCTCTCTCTCACCCTCACCCAGCCCACAGTCCCCCACCACCACCCCCCCCCCCCCCCCCCCTCTCTCTCTCTCTCTTTCCTCTCGGCCCCTTTTATCCCAAGGAAGAGGGAGGGCCAAAGCAGCAGGCAGGGGTCAGCGCTGGGGGAGGTGTGTGTGTGTGTGTGTGTATGCATGCATCGGCCACTGGAAAAGAGACGGGGGTGGGGAATTGAGGGGGGGGGGACCTGGAGTGAGTGTGTGAGGCTGTGAGGGGGCAGGCGTTTTGTGTGTGTGTGTGTGTTGGGGGGGAGGGGTCGTTAGTAATCTTTGTGGCAGAAAATGGCGTCTAATGATAATGAAGGCCATGCTGCTGACCACTCCACAACCACAACTCTGTGTGTGTGTGTGTGTGTGTGTGTGTGTGTGTGAGTGAGGGCAGAGGAAATGTGGGGGTGGGGGAGTCCTCTCTCAGCCCTATGTATGTATATGTGTGTGTGTGTGTGTGTGTGTGTTGGTAAACTAGCTCTTATCTGTTGTCAGGCTTTCCTCCATCTTGAGTGGCGGCCTGCAGCAGCTCCCAGGTTAATTTAGCATAATAATGGCTGCCGGCCATTCACTGCTACTCTAAAATGGTGGACCGCTGCAATCACCCAACTATCTTCTCTTTTATTCTTTTTCCCCTCCCTCCAGTTCCACCTCTTCCTGCTGAAGAGGAGCGTATCCTTTCATCTTTTCCCCTCCACCGCCCTCTCCAGCTTTCACTCTTACCTGAATGAAGCCCAGGGTTGTAGAGTGAAGTCTTTTTTTTTTTTCTTTTTGTTTTCTCATGTTGTCTTTTACAATACAAGGAAGAAAAAAAAAAAAGGCAACATTAAATGTCTATATTTTTGAATGAAGTTTAGCCTGGCTCTCATGAAGTTCAGCTCTTCCATTAGTCATGAACCATTAGTCATGCTTCATTCCCATCAGAAAGTGATTCAGGGCGTCTGCACGTCTTTATGGAGAGTTTGTTCTTAACGACGTTGTATCGTATCAAGTCCATGCATTTAAATGTTGCTTTAGTTGGAAAGTGTAGTTTTTCCTCTTCTGCTTATTTAAAATTCATGCTTGATTTTAAGTGTTGAAGCTTTAAAACCAACTCGGCCAAAAACTTCTCTCCGGGTGTAGAGAAAATCCTCTTCAAGGGCCACTTACACACGTTCCATTGCATTTTTTGAGGATTTGTGCAAGATTTCCACTAGTGGGTGGAGAAATGAGGCCCCAAAGCTCAAAGAGTTTTTCATGTGGCCCATACTACGCTACAGTGTGTTTTTCTTTCTGTGCTCAGTCTGTTTGCATCTCTCTATGAACAAATAAACCACCACAGACCAGAATGAAACCTTCACTTAATCGCTGTAACCAGAACGCAGTGCAGTACTGTTAACCATTGGAATAGTCTGATTTATGTGATACTCAGACCATGGACCATGTTGATGGGACACTCTGAGCTTCAGTACTGTCATGTTGTTAGTGTAAAAACTTGTATCTTTTCCATTCTTTCTCACATTTTCATCTTGGATGAACGTATATTGAGATTTTGCCATTAAGTTGTAGCTTTAGGCTCCACCTGAGCTGGTTTTATTAGCCTTTCATTCTTACAATAGCTGAATCTGCACCAGCAGCTACTGGTTGTTGCTTTTTGCACCTTCAACTTGGATGCACAGCTAACATGCTGGATTTACTTTTGCTACTGAAGAAATATCTGCTTCATTTTGGTTTATATAGTTAAAACATGCCTGTAGTTTGTGCAGGCCATGCTTGTTTTTTAACGGATAAACAGACGATAAATAGAAATCTCATGACTAGTAGTTTAAGTTATCCAGTAAGGTGTGTGTGTGTGCGTGTGTGTGTGTGTGTGTGCGTGTGTGCAATGGGTGAGACGGAGAGAATCAGGTGGTTTACTTGTCCAGTCAGCTCACTCCTCTCCTTTGACCTTGCTTTCTTTATCCATCCCTCTCGCTCACACTCCCTCTCTCTCTCTCTCTATCTCTGTGTCTACCTCTCTCTGAGGAAGTACATCTATAAATAACCCAGCTCTCAGCTGCCACACCCTTCCCTCAGTGTATGTGTGTGTGTGTGTGTGTAAGGGTGATTTGTTTGCAGTACACACAAAGAAGTCAGACATGCATGCAGGCACCTTGTTTTGTGCACGTCTGCAGATGTATGTATGTGTGTGTGTGTGTGCGTGCAACACTTTCTGGACACACATACAGGTGATGTGCGTTTTGCCTTCAGGCTGCTTCTGTTGGTTTTTGTTACCATGGGTGGAGTGTGTGTGTGTTGGTTCAGTAGTATGACTTATCACGGCAGCAGGTGTCCCTTACACCCCACCATTACCCAGTCTTTGTCTTCCTCTCTACTCCAGCCCCATATTTTACCCCGCTGCTCTGCTCCTTCTCTTGCCTTTTTCCCCCCCCCCCCCCTCCTCTGATCTGAAAGGAGCATCTCAACTCCACACACGCACACACACAGAGCACTCCACAGCTGGCCAGCATGTGTGAATGCCAAGAGTATACAGCGGAGTGAAGGAGAGACAGCAAGGAGGGAGGAGGAGGAGGAGCTTGTACACCTGGATAGGACTAGATTCATATGGAGACAGTCATGATTGGATGGAGACGGATCGAAGCATCTTTGTAATGCAGCTTTTTTTTTTTCCGAGACCCCACTTGACAGCCCTGGAACTCAACCATTCTGATGCCCCAAATATATATATATATTATATTAAACTAATATCATAAAGATGCAAGGAGTAGTCCACTAATGGCTTGAACTAACCACTGTTAGTGGACCAGTAATGGTTTGGTTGGGGGCAGCCCTGGTTGGTAACCCCCATCACTTCCTGTTAAGCTTACATCACAGTAATCTGCTTACATTCACGTGTTTTTAAGGGTGTTCCAGTTTGTAAAGACTGAAAAGTTTTAGATTCATGAGGAGATTGTTTTTTTTTAATATGGCAAAGTGCTGTCTTGTTTCATTTCCTGACAACGAAACAAATGTTTTCATCACCATAAAGTGATACATCACAACATAAAACACTAATCAATCTCAGGCCATATTCACACCAAATCAGGCAGTGCAGTGAAAATGTCAGTCCTCCCACTCATTTGAATGGGGGGTAGTGCGTTTTGGCCACAGCGGTGCCGCACCAGCCAGAAAGCAGAACCAGTGAACTTTTGGTGAAACGAAACCAGACGTCACCGCGGCTGAAGGCTTGCAGTGGCCAATCAGATCCAGAGATGAGACTGATCAGAGCTGTAAAACTCTGCCATGAGGGAGTACAAAGACGCCACTAAGAGGAAAGCAGGACATTTCTCTTCGTTTGATAACGTTAAAAGCAAAGTGAGACTTTGCTGCTAAGAAAGACGCGAGAAAAAGAGAGAGAGAGAGAGAGAGAGCAGCGGTGGTCGAGCGAGCTAGAGAGTGAATGAAGGGAGGGAGCGGCGGTAGTGAGAAAGCCAGTGAATCAGATCAATAAAACGTTATTTTCTTTGTTTCACAGTGGTTACATTCTAGAGCAAAAACACGTTCACACCTCCACACAACCCTGTGACGGTGCACTGCTACGCCCGATTTGATCTGAACACAGCCTGAGACAGAAGAAGTCAAACTGACATCACGTACAGATGGATCACCATTCATACAAAATTTGAAGTCTCTGGACATTTTGGAAAATTGAAATATTTTACACCATGTTGATACCAACATTGATGCAAAGTACCGTTTCTTTTGGCTTTTGCTTCCAGTTGCAGAAAAAGCATCATAAGTCAGTGAAAGACTTTATCAGCAACTGGAAGCAGATCCCAATAAGTTACTCAGATATTCAAAGTATCTATTCTCTGATACGACTGAAGTCAGTTTGGGACAGTCTAGCCATGAAGTGCTGGAGGAAATCTATCTACAGCGAGTTCTAGCATCATTTATCAAGAGGCATCTGTTTTTTAAGCTACCAGTGGACTCTGGATTACAGGATAGAAATGTGTCTGGAAAGCAGGGTGAGACTTGTATTCACAGCAAGTCAGTCATTTAATGAAAGCTTAAATTAAACAGTGACCGGCTGTGGTCAACCTCAATCATGCCAATCAGCGTTCAAAAGTGATTACAAGTTTTGACGCAGATGAAAAAAAAGCATAAAAGCGGTGTGTTTACAGTAAACAGTCAAAGTTTTTGCAGTGGATTTATGGTACAAGTAGATTAATTCAAACAGCTGCCACATTAAGAGCCGAAACGGCTTGTTGGACACCAGAACCGTAGAGACGACACAGCAGAGGAAGAGGAGCGAAGAGATGGACCGAGCAGAAAGAGTTGGAGAGGTGATGGAGGGATTGAGAAGAGAAGAGAGGCCACGAAGAAGCAAGGAGGAAGAGAGGAGAGAAGGCAGCCAAGTGGAGAAGTGTGTTTGTGTGCGTGTGTGTGTGTGTGTGTGTGTGTATGCGTGTGTGTGTGTGTGTGTGTGTGTGTGGCCAGATGGCTCCAGCGTGTGGCGACCAGCCAGAGGAACAGGTGCAGGTCACATGACCAGCCGTTACCACGGAGATGGTGATTGCTCTTGGCGTGAGGATGAAAGGAGAAGGGCCCCAGGGACAGAGAGGGGGTGAGCGAGCAGGAGGGAAGGAGGGAGAGAGGCACAGAGCAGGAGAGAGAGAGAGAGAGAGAGCGAGAGATACAGGCATACTGTACTGCAGAGAGAACGATGAGAGAAAAGGCAACACACAACTACAAGTACATCTATCCATTCAGCTTCAGAGGAAGTTATTAGAACAGATGATTCTCTCCTAAAGGCCTATAGATTATATATTGGTATTTCTTTTCAAAAAGATGTAGATCTTGTAAAGTGAACACTACAGTTTGTTTTGGATAGCCTGTTCCATTTAGGATCCGGTGCCAGGTTTGCAAAACAGCCACTACGCTTCAACACTAACGAATCTCTTATGAAACCTTTTATCTCCCAGCTTTTTTTATTAGCAACGTACAAAACATTCAGGTTGCAGGCTTCTCATTTTTAGCCAGTAATGACCATCCCTTTTTCTGCCTGTTGTGTTGACAAACATCACTCATGGCAGATCATCATCTGTTGGAGCTAATTAATGTGAATTCCACAAGTAACTTTTGTTGGCAAGCAAATGCTGTAAGGAAAGTTTACTGGTGTCTGGTTAATGCGCTCTCTGCAAACAGGTGTTTGTACTCGGCTGAAGATTGTTTGTGAAGTAAAACAAACGCCTCTCTCACCGCTGCCCAAGATAATTTGCAAGACTTAACTTTGGGCCTCCCGTAATTCCTGAACCTCAACTCTAACCCCCGAGGCTTTAGTACCAGGTTTTTCCCTTTTTGTTTTCACTGTATTGTTAGAATGGAACCGTTCAGATATGTTATTTAAAAGTTGAAAGCAAGACATTTTTATGTGCCCTTTGAAAGAAGAGCAAAGTAAGTCATTTTTGGACCAATGAAAGGAGTGGCATTGATTTGAATTTCCTACAGTGTTCCTTCACATTAGATATATAATTATACGTATAGAGAATCCATGGCACTGCCGGGGCTGGAGATAGACTTAGTTCCAGGAACTCATCCCTGACACGAGCGGTGGAACAGAACGCTGACGGTGGCTTCATGTTATGTTGTGGTTTTGTTTAGTTCCTGCACATAAAAAGGGCTTTGTATACCATTATACGCAAACTTGTTTTTGCAGTCCATCAAGACAGACAGAGAGGTGAGACTTCTGTGGTAAAACAATCTCACTGATCCACATCACTTACATTTCAGAAGCCAGAATCTCCCGGTCGAGATTTACTGCTCATCTCATTTTCATGTTGGAGCGGCAGGTTGTGAACACTGATTAGACTCCTGGAACACAATTCAACTGCATTTTGAGTTTGAGTTTTTCATCATTTAATTTATTTGCAAATTTTGAAAGCTAAAAGGATTTAAGTAAGTGGAAATAAGTGGATTCTATACTGGATTCAGATTGAATAAAATGTTATCAAACCCTAATAATGGCTGGCATGTATAAGCTGTATGTTGGTGTTTTGAAGATAAACGTTTTGTGAATTACCCTCACAGTATTCTTCCAGAACAATCATGACGGCAAAGTAACAGAGTACTCAGAGAGGCTGTGTGTGTGTGTGTGTGTTTGTGTGTGTGTGTTTGAGAGCGACAGAGGAGGGGTGCAGAGTGTCCTCTTGTCTTCCTCTGTAGTGTGTGTGTATACACACACTCGCAGATAGAGCCAGCTCCTCTTTCTTTCCATGCCAGAGATTAGAGGAAGCCTGGGGGCCTCTCAACCCTCCCCCCCTCCTCCTCTCTCTGGGGCCTCTCTCTCTCTCTCGCTCTCTCTCTCTCTGTCTCTGTATCTCTCTATCTTGCTCCCTCGCTCCCTCCGCCTCCTCGCAGTCTTTCATCATATTAACCCCCTGTGTGCCAGAGCCTGAGGCACACTAATGATTTCTAAATGGGTAAATCAAACATGGCGACTGCCCTGGGACAGACAGGCGCACACACGCCTTGTAGTCTGTATTTCTTAAAGTGTAAAAGAGGGAACACTTTGAGGAATGGTCTTGTGTTGTTTCTGGACACTTTTTTTCCCCCCGTAGAGAATGTAAAGTTGTTGTTTTTTTCTCTCTCCTCACAGCAGTAAGAAAGTGGAGTCAGAGGGCGGGGCTAGCGCTGCTAAGAAGGATTCCAAGAGGAAGAGAGAGTCGTCAGTCAGCGACGATGTGGAGATGAAGTCTCCACCTCCCTCGCCTCCTGAAGAGGATGACGACGATGGTGTACAGGTACAAGATGCACACATGGAAGAAAGTTCCAGTAGTTTTTTTCACGGCTCGTTCCAACTTTCAGGCAGCACACACAAGTCCAGTAAAGTATTCAGATTCATAGCTAATGTTGCGCAGCAGCACAGTTCCAGGAATCCCAACAAAAAAAAAAGCAGAATGCTCTAAAACATTTGCATGTCTGTTTTCGCGGCCTGTAGAGATAGAAGGCGCTGAGCCAGCATGCGTCTGTTTGTGTTGTAAACCAGCCTTGTTGACAGACCAAGCAGACAGGCCTCACTGCCAAGTTCACATGATGCACCATCAGCAGCTTTTCAACAGCTCAATACACTTGGTTTTGCTAACTTTTTGCATGTCAAATACAACTTTAAAGCAGTCCCAACAAGTATCTGCATAAAAATGAGACTTTTTAACCGGGGTTTTTTAGGGTATTGTAAGTGCTGTTTGGAAGAACAAGCAGCACTCCACCGTGTCCCTTCTCATACAGATCCATTTTTTATATGCAAATGTAATTATGTGGGCCATGTAAACAGAGTAGCATCTGGCTATTAGTTGCATAAAGAGCCGCGGCTTTCATTCAGACAAGAAAGCACCTCAACAGCAGTCTCCTTTTCAGGCTGTTCACCACCGCCTAGTATAGCAGTTTCTTCCACATCGGTATTATTTGGCAACATTTTGAGCCCAACAAATTGGGTGATGTTTTCTTCAAAGTCAATATGGCAAACACAGCGGACCATATGGAACAGAATAATGAATAATAAAAAAAGTGTTTGTTGGAGGAGCATGGCCTGGTGAATGATAAGCATATACAGCCCTGTTGTTTCCTCTCACCATCTCTGATTTAATATAGTGTAATCTGCCAAACAGTATGATCATATGTTTTTGTTGAGTGTTGCTACACGTCTATGCAGCTCTCTTTTCAGAGATGTCAGGGTTAGTGAGCATTTGTAATGAACGGAATGAAACAGGCGTGGAAACGAGTCATTTGATAGCTGAGCTGGGGATTTCTGGAAACGCTACAAAGCTGATGAACAAACCAGTGACACCAATCTGTCTCTTCCTCTACCTACATCAGAAGCGTCGCTCCAGTCGTCAGGTGAAGAGGAAGAGGTACACCGAGGATCTGGAGTTCAGGATCTCAGAGGACGACGACAGCGGAGACGACTCACCAGCACCAAAATCCCCATCGTCATCATCCCAACAGCAGGTACAGTTTAGGAATCTGGAATTAGGAATCTAACTATACATGTTTAATACGTATTTAGTAGACTTTCCCATTAGTTAGTGTATCTGTAAACTTTTCCTTTAATTAAATGTCCACAAAGTCACTGTATCATGATATATAATAGCATGTTCTGTGATTTTATCCACATCACAGGACATTAAAAAGTAAAAACAAAAAAGGTGTACAGTGCTAGTTGTGGTGTCAAGTTTAGGGCTGCACAATATATCATTTCAGCATCAACATGGTGATGTGCGCATGTGCAGTAGTCTGCACAATGCATGACACGCGATGTCAAGTAAGACAAATTAACTCAAACAACTTTTTTGCTGCTTGATACAAAAGGAAAACATTTTCCACGCCTAATCTACAAGAAAAGTCCGGCCGATGTTACATAATTTAGCCCAATTTAAGGTTCCAGACTTCACGGAGTCTGATCAGTTCCCCTTCACCAGAGCACATAGCGAACTGATCACCGTGAATGCACAGTCTGCGTATCACCTGCCTGTAAACATGCACGTAAGGCGGCTACTGTCACAGATAACGTCGCCTGTATGCTAGAGGCAGAGATTCAGTTACACCAGGCGGCGTTTGAGTGTGTGTATTCCTGTAATTAGCAGCATCTCGTCCTGCTGCTGGTTAAAAGTTACAGTTACTGTCAAGGGGTTGGTCTGTGCCTTTTAATGTAAGAAACATTTAACACACACAGGACTTGTAGCATCCAGATTTATTTGTTCTCACATCTTGCCGGTATACAGATAAATCTCTTTGTTGCTTGAGTTTGAGAGTTTTACGCCAGGAGAACTGTTTTATCTTCCACCGTGAATATTAAGCACACGTTTTGAACATGGTTAGAAAGTCCATTTGTAAAGTTTTATTAAGAAACTTGTCTTCGTGTCCATGCCAACGTCAGTCACATACATGAAACCCAAAGTGGAGGAGTCCAAGCTGATTTCTGGAGGGGTGGCAGAGGGCTGAACTAAGTGTGGTAGAAATAGGAGGGCAGTTTTGTTTTGTTAGGATAGACTTTTAAAGTACCCAAATGATGAAAGTTATGATGAATTGTATGTCTGTACATGAATAACGCTCTGCATGTGAAATTTCCCGTATTTTTGTTTTGTTGAGTTTTCTGTCGTCACCTTTTTCAAATACTCAACATTAGTATTTTTTTTTGGGTACTGACGTAAATGTGTCACTGAGTAGCAAACAATCAGGTACAGAAATCTGACGTTGAAGTTTAAATCAAAACTTTGCCAGTATAAGAAAAGCAAACAGCAGCCAAGACAACATTTAACATTCAAGACTTTTGTTGTCTTATGTGGAAATGATTCTTGAAAGTTTAAACCAGGTCTAGTGATGTCCACTGACTGAAAATAAAACGCAAAACTAGACTATAACTGCTGTATTTTTTCATCAAGATATCAGAAAGAATCAAGTTTCATATACTTGAGAAAGTGTTAAATAATTCCAGATGTCCATTGATGCCTTATTTTACATCTATGATCAGTTGTACATGGAGAAACAGGAAGTGTCAGGTGTTGGTGTGGTTCATTGCATTGTTGTAGCTTTGGTTTAAGGAGATGTTTTGTTATCATCAGCTAGATCAGGCCGCTGATATCTAATAAAAATCATATACGACAGGCTGGATGAGTCTCCCAACGCTTCTGTTGTTGTGTTTGTGTTCCCAGGATGTGGCCGAGGCTGAGGGGCCTGTTGTGGAGAAGATCATGGGCAAGCGCAACACCAAGAAACAGGTGAGACATACACAGGCACACACACACACACACACACACACACATCCCACAGACACAGACACAAACACAATACACAGAGACATGCACACATGGACACACTGGCCCGAGTCATGGTTTACGTCATCTGATTAGCCGCTCCACAGCTGGCCTAAGCAGATTATATCCACACACACACACACACACACAGAGCTCAGACAGCGTGTATTCACTTAGTAAGCGGAGACAAGAGTTCTTGTATTTCACTATGTGTGCGCTTAAAGCCAGAGGGTGTGTGCTTCTGATTGACTGTGCGCGTGTGTGACCGTGTGTGTGTGTGTGTGTGTGTGTGTGTGTGTGTGTGTGTGTGTGTGTGTGTGTGTGTGTGTGTCTACCCGGTTTTGTTTTAGACGGCTTGTTCTAAAGAAAGCTCATCCCTGAGCCAACACATGCACGCACATATAGTCACCAGCCAACTTTCCTTTGCTAGCCAGCTGCCAATGGGTTACCCCCCTCCCCGCCCCCCCCCACCACCACCTACACACACACACACACACACAAGCACGCGCACACACACACATTCACTCACAGCTCCATTCAGAGCTGACCCCGGGCTTGGCACACAGCCAAAACCACAACGCTAGCTACGCCAGACGCCAAGCTAGCGTTTCCTCAGGCTGTGTGTGTGTGTGTGTGTGTGTGTGTGTGTGTGAGATTGATGATTCATGGCATTACAGTAGTAGTAGCATGGTGGAGGGTGTGTGTGTGTGTGTGTGTGTGTGTGTGTGAATAGTAGTAATGGTGAATGGAAGTGGATGGCTACACTTGAAAGAGCTACTGTTTCTGTATTTCCCCTTTCACTCATACACACGTACTGTACATATGGAAGCACACATATATATATATATATTATCATACACAGACCTGCCAGATGTTTCTGAATGTATTTTCTTTAAATACATTGATTTGAAGTTTTTGATTTAGTTCTTTATGTTTTACTGAAAAGTGCAAATGGCTGAGAGACTGATTAGTTATGAATGAAACAGAACTTTTCCTTGGTGTGAGGATGTCAAGCAGAGTGAGATATTCAGCGTTGACTGACATGTCAGTGTGAAACCGGTATACAGACTCCTTCTGCGTCACTTCACCAATACAGCCACATGTTGTATAACAATGACATGCCACTTCTTGCTCTTTCACCTTGCAGTTGCTATATTTGCATTGATTATTAACCCCCCCCCTCCCTCTTTTTTTTTTTTTTTTTTTTTTTTTTTTCAGCTGGAGTCGGGGGAGGAAGTGGAGGTGGAGGAGTTTTATGTGAAGTTCAAGGGCTTGTGAGTAACGCACTAGTTTTTGTTTTTTTCTCCCTCTCTACATCTTTTGTCTTTCACAGCATGCCTTCCTCTTACTTTAAATCTATTTTCAACACACACACACCAGGGTAAGTGTGAAAAGCCCAGTGTATTGAACCTGAAAGCCTTTATTCAGTTTCTTTTAGCGTGAGGTTATTTGTCTATTTGTGCCACAGATCCACTCTTGCATTTAACACATTTAACACTGTAACTCTTGTTCAGTTTGTTATAGTAGTCATTCATTCAGACTGGCAGATAACGTTTTATGTCTATCTAGACTCCAATCAGACTGCTGTCTGGACGGCAAAAAAAAAGGCTTTTGCAAATTAGATTTAAGCTGCATGTTGAATATACAAATTTGACCTTATGACTTGCAAATAAGTTTGGACTTCTTCTAAAATCAGATTTGAGAAATAAGTCGGCTTAGCTTGACATGTGTACGCTGTTTAAAGACCCTTTTGTCATTCTTATTCATCATTATCGAATGTAATGATCCACATACAAAGCAGCATTTTATTGGATTTATTATTTGCTTCATGGTCTATTTTCTTTCCTGTTTCCTGCAATAAGATCAGTTCAGCTAATAGCAACAAATCACATCACACACACGGCTACATGGCAACGCAACTGACCTACTAGTCTACAGCTGGTATGCAGCATCCACCTCCCATCAACAAGTCTCTGAAAATCAACATTTACCCCACATTCACTACAAACACTCCTGCGCTCCCTGGCTTTAATATGAGCCATACTAATCACTCGGTGTGTTTGTGTCTCTTTCAGTTCGTACCTCCACTGTCGCTGGGCTGACCTGGAGGAACTGGAGAAGGATAAGAGAATACACCAGAAGGTCAAGAGGTTTAGGGCCAAGCAACAACTCAACAGTTTTATAACTGAGGTAAGACCTGAGCTCTACCTGCTCCTCACCAGCCCTCTCTTAACCTTCCACTGCTCTCAGGTGACTGCATACAGGTGTCAAACCAGTTGACAGTAACAGTTTAGGATCAACAAAAAAAAATTTCAGGTGTCAAAATTAGCAAATCTTAGACATTTTAAAAACAGATAAATTCACCTTAACAGCTTTCCACAGGCAACATGTGTAAGAATGTACACAATGTATCAGAGGTGTTCAGCACTGACTGATCAGCCTTTTGATCTGGGAAATGTAGGAAAAGTCAGAAGGACAGTAATGGAAAGTTTTCATATGCTGTGAATCATCTGGCCTCACCCTAACACATGCCGTACGGTAACTATCGTAAAACCGTCTCTCTGCGTCTAACAGTAAAACTTGCTTTCTCCGCAGATGGATGATGAGCCTTTTAACCCGGACTATGTGGAGGTGGACCGTGTCCTGGACATTTCAGAGAGCACAGATGAAAACGGAGAGGTGCTTTGATCTCTTCCTGTCATCTTTCATGGGTTTGAGCCTCTCCCTCAACTCTCCAAACACACACTCACCAAACCTCTCTCCTGTGCGTGTGTGTTTGTGTGTGTGTGTTTGTGCGCAGACGGTGACCTTATATTTGGTGAAGTGGTGCAGTCTGCCTTACGAAGACTCCACCTGGGAGCTGAAGGCTGATATCGACCAGTCCAAGATAGAGGAATATGAACGCATCGCAGCACGCACACCCAACACTAAGAGAGTGGTAAGTAGTTCACTGTGTGTGTGTGTGTGTGTGTTCACTATCTGTCTTCCAGCCTACTCCCAGACACTTTGAGAAGGACGTCAGTAGGCGTGTGTGTGTTTGTGTGTGTTGGCCTGCTGCCTGCTCCTTCCTCCTCTAGATTTACAGCGCCCTTAACTGCTCTCCACAGGCCCACGTTCTTGTGGTCTTACACAGACACACACACACACACACAGACACACACACTGCTCTTGTGGCCAGGCCAAACCACTAACAGTGTGTTTAATGCTGAACAGAAGCAGCTGACTGGCTGTGGTCTTTCCCTCCATCACTCCTTTCTCTCCCTGTGTCCATCTATTTAACTACTGCCTACTGCTTCTCCATAAGGACCATGTTAGCAATGCTCCATCATACAGTGGCAGTATTTGGAGGCCATTATATTTTTTGCCACGCCAGCAGTGTGGTCAGTTGGACTTAAGGGCCTGGTCGCAGCAAAATTAATCTGTGCAGCTTTGTGAATTGTTGAATTGTAGAAGCTTTGGGCATAGTGACTTCTTGCAGGGCTAGTTTGCTGCTCTAGCTTGCAAACTAGCGGGCAGCTGTGGCTCAGGAGGTAGAGCAAGTCGTCCACTAATAGAAATATCAGCAGCTCAATCCCCGGCTCCTGATGTCTGCATGTCGAAGGTTCCTTGGGCAAGATACTGAACCCCAAATTGCTCCTGATGGCTGTGCCATCAGTGTGTGAATGTGAATGAGCACTAGAAATGAGCAGCTTGGCACCTTGCATCGCAGTCATCAGTGTATAAATGTGTGTGTGTGTGTGTGTGAGAATGTTGGCTTGTAGTGTAAAATGCTTTTTGTGGCCGAAAGACTAGAAAGGTGCTATATAAATGCAGTCCCTTTACCATTAACCAGCTAGTCAGTCACAATAGCTTTTTTTTTTTTTTTTTACTGTTCTTTTGAACCATTTGCAGCAGACATTCATCTTCCCCAGAGGGTGAATCATGATGACTTTGTTTGTCCCATCAGCAGGCTTAGAGCATGACAAGATTCCTCCAAAATGAAACCACCGTGTCCTGTTGAATATGTTTAGAAAGACTGCTGAAATAACGTGGGCTCAGGCTCTCAATTCTAAGCCATCCATGTTTACTGTAAATGGCAGTGAACTGTGTGCCTTGTTGTAGAAAACAGCAGTAAATCACCACATTTGAAAAGGTTGAACCAGAGAATATTTGGCATTTTTGCCTGAAAGATGACCATTAACTGATTAATGGTTGCGGCCATTTTTTCTGTTGATCAACTTAATAATGAGCTTCACTGTCGTTTTATAACCCAAAATCATTTCTCTGTTTAGGATCGGCCTCCTGCAGCCGACTGGAAAAAGCTGGAGGGCTCCAGGGAATACAGGAACGGCAACGCACTCAGGGAATACCAGCTTGAAGGCCTCAACTGGCTAACCTTCAACTGGTACAACTCGTAAGTCACCATTAACTTTACTTTGTTAACGTTAGAATTAGTCCCTGACTGCTACTATCAGCCAGTACATGTGATGGCACCTCATTTAATCGTCCTAAGTGGACATTAAGTGGCCCTGCAGCTCAGTGCTGTTTGAGTTTTCCCACTGGCGCCATCTCTGCTTAAAATGTATGTTCTGATAGAACCATAAGAGTCTTTAGGTCTCCACTCAGTAGCACAAATAGCAGATTGCAGTTGAACTGGTGCTCCACATCTTAATATTTGAGGGTGAATTCTAGCCTTGGATCTTTCTGGAATATTATGGAAGTATCAGATGTTTATCCTCGGCATAGAAATTGAAGGAATTAAGTCAAATCTCAGAGGATGACAAAAAGGCCACTTTTCCAGCAATACAAAGTATTTTGTGTCAAAGGTTTTTTGCATTAGATCACTAGAGTGGAAAACAGACAGCGTCTCCTCTTTGGAAAAGCAGCATTAATAAACCACGAGGGAAAATCTTTTAGATCATGGAAGCACATTGACTTTGTCACGTAGAAGTCAAGGAATCTTACATCTTGGTCACAGTGGAAACCTTTAGAATGTATTCATCGTGTCCTTAGTGATTAAGTGACGCTAAAGTCCTAATAAAATCTAAAATGCAGATCCGTCCATCTGTTTTTAGCCTATCACTCACATCCTCCCTCTCTGTCCGCAGACGTAACTGTATCTTGGCTGATGAGATGGGTCTAGGAAAGACCATCCAGTCCATTACATTCCTCTACGAGATTTACATGAAGGGCATTGAGGGGCCATTCCTGGTCATCGCCCCGCTCTCCACCATCCCTAACTGGGAGAGAGAGTTCAGGACCTGGACCGAGCTCAACGCGGTGGTCTACCACGGCAGCCAGGCCAGCCGCAAAACCATCCAGGCCTACGAGATGTACTACAGAGACGCACAGGTAAACAGACGGAGACAGGTCTGCCAAACTGTCCTTATAACACTACTCATTCCCCTCGGTCGAGAGAGTTTCCTGGGATGATATTAACTGATGTTGGTTAAGACATTAATTATGTTTACAGTGTAAACAAGGAGATAATCACATCTGAGATCAGAAAAACAGTGTTGTTGTTAGTAATCTGGCTATTAAAGAAAGATTAATTAAAGTGGGAGCAGGTACATTCATCAGTGGAAGAACATCACTGAAAGGGGGAATGTTAAACTATGATTAGTACAATTATAAATTTTGTGCACTTAAACCACATATCTGCACTGCAATGAATTTAAAAAGTGCATTGATTTGCAGTAAAGTTCTTCCACTTATATTATCTAAATTATCCAAATCTTAACCAGCCTCTAAAGAATACTAGTTTCGGTACAGTTGAAATAGTTATGTCATTTTCTGTTATCTAAATACTCAGATAAGAAATGTTTAGTCAGTGTTGTAATCCAGTCAGAATGTGAGTAGTCATTTCTGCAGCCTAGATGGTAGCTCAACCTAAACTGTACCAGCACCAGATTGCAAAGTGTGAACTAAAGGAAGTGAAGAGAATCTGCAGAGCTCTCACTAAAGAAAGATCACACCGGTTATACATCCTGTCAGCAGCTCTGTGAGGAATAACTTGGACGAGGATCATGTAGATGGAAGAATCAGATGCAGTTGTGTAAGACAGTCAGCAGATCTGAACACTTCCTCAGCCAGCTGGGGACGGACAGTGCTCCTCTGCTGTATAAGCTCTTTAAAGTCTTCTAGCTGTAAGCCACATACTGTAAGCCCTTATTGTACAATGCCACTAACATCTCTTAGTGTAACCTATGCCACAGTGAGCCTGTGAAGAACATAAGCTGTAGTAGCGGTGTCCTTGCTAGCTGCCTGTTCCTAATCCCGGCTGAGGTAATCCTCAAGGTCACAACGGAGGAACGTTGTGTTCTGTTCCTGAGTGCAGCCTTCTAACAGATTTTGATGATATAAGGAGGCAGTCGCGTTTGACCCTCAAAAAAAAGTGGAAAATGCTGTTACCCTATCACAAAAGTTTATAGAAAAAAGTGAAACCAACAGAACACACTATAGATGGTCCAAGTTTATCTTCAACCTCTATTTCAGAGCTTTTCTTGGTTTTTCCTCACAAACTTATGGAGCTGCTGTTCCTAAAACTGAAAACACATGAGTTGATGACAGACATTTTAAATTGTTCATACTGACTTTTATTCTTTTCCTCTTTTCTTTGTCTTTTCTTTTTTCGTACCTCCAGGGTAAGATAATAAAGGGAGCATATCGGTTCCACGCGGTGATAACAACCTTTGAGATGATTCTGGCTGACTGTCCGGAGCTCCGCAGCGTCCCGTGGCGCTGTGTGGTGATAGATGAAGCTCACCGCCTCAAAAACCGAAACTGCAAACTACTGGAAGGACTCAAAATGATGGACATGGTGAGCTGCATAGTTATTAGTATATCCCATCATGTTTTACAAGTATCACATGGTTTTAGAAGTAATATTACTAGGCAGTTTAGGGTATGTGTTTGCAGTTTCTTGGCACCTTTTGGTTGATGTAAATGAAATGTGTTCTCAAAGGTCTTAAGTTGGACAAATTAGCCCAGTCCCTGTACCAGGTTAATATAATCTCTTCTGTCCTGCAGACATCCTGCTTTCCATTTAAGAAGATCTAAATATCTCTTTCCTGTTTCTCTCTGTTCCTCCAGGAGCACAAAGTTCTCTTGACAGGAACTCCTCTCCAGAATACGGTGGAGGAGCTCTTCAGCTTACTCAACTTCCTGGAACCTGAGAGATTCCCGTCTGAACAGACATTCATGACTGAATTTGGAGACCTTAAGACTGAAGAACAGGTAAATGGACAACTCAGTCTGTACTGTTTAAACCTCTCACAGTTCTAATATTCCCATTTCAAATTTGAGCCCTCAGATCCACTAAATGAACATCACCTCTGTCTGACTCAGGTTCAAAAGCTACAGGGCATTCTGAAGCCCATGATGTTGAGAAGACTGAAGGAGGACGTGGAGAAGAACCTGGCTCCTAAGGAGGAGACCATCATCGAGGTAGGACTGAGATCTCATCATATCATATCCCAACCCCCCACCCTCCTCTCTCTCTCTCTCTCTCTCAACCCAACCGGTCAAAGCAGATGGCCGCCCACCTAGAGCCAGGTTCTGCTTGAGGTTTCTTCCTGCTAAAGGGAAGTTTTTCCTTACCACTGTCGCCTGCCAAGTGCTTACATTTACATTTATTATCAGTCAGGTTGCACAACTCAATGTTGGTGTTGAAACGCTTCTCTACTCTGGTTATTCTCCATTCAGCTGTCAAAAAATAACCCTCACATAACCCACATCCATAGAATTAGTTCATCTCCGGCCACATTGTTGTGTAGTGTTGGTACTGGAGGAAAAATGAATTGGATCAACTACTGTCTTTGTCAGGTGGAGCTGACCAACATCCAGAAGAAATACTACCGCGCCATTCTGGAGAAGAACTTCTCCTTCCTGTCCAAAGGAGGTGCAGGAGGAGGAGGTGGTGGCGGAGGATCCAGTGTCCCCAACCTCCTTAACACCATGATGGAGCTGAGGAAATGCTGCAACCACCCCTACCTCATTAATGGTATATACACACAAGCTCTTCCAAAAGTACGACTAACCATCTCAGCAAACCAGATCATTTGTGATTAAACGTGTTTTCTCTTGTGCAGGAGCTGAAGAGAAGATCATTGAGGAGTTCAGGGACTCCCACGGTGGCAGGGCTGACATACCAGAAATGGCTCTCCAAGCCATGATCCAGGCCGCTGGCAAGCTGGTGCTCATCGACAAGCTGCTGCCCAAACTGAAGGCTGGCGGCCACAGAGTGCTGGTGTTCAGTCAGATGGTCCGCTGTCTGGACATCCTGGAGGATTACCTCATTCAGAAACGGTGAGAGAAGAGACAAATGAGCATTTCCTTAATATGTGCAAAGGTTAATGTGATGGTTATGATCACGACAGTATAGGAAATTGTTTTTGACCCTGAAATCTCTGCAGAGGTGCTGATACCGGGTCTGATCTGATACTAATATATTTTTGTGCCAAAGATGCTCAGTATACATAGTAAAAGTAAATGAATATGCAGTGTTGATTACATCTATTAAAATATGCCCGGATCAGCCCTGATTATGATCTTTAGGATGGCTTGTGACATCACTCCAGTGTTGACTTTTCTGGTAATAATGGTAACATGATGTTACTGTAATAACAATAATAATTGACCTTTCCTCCCTCTCTGTGTGCAGTTATCCCTACGAGCGTATAGATGGCAGGGTTCGTGGTAACCTGCGGCAGGCAGCCATCGACCGTTTCTCCAGACCAGACTCTGACCGATTTGTCTTCCTGCTCTGTACAAGAGCTGGAGGACTGGGCATCAACCTGACTGCAGCTGATACCTGCATCATCTTCGACTCCGACTGGAACCCTCAGAACGACCTGCAGGTACACACCACAGGATGTTTGACCTGCGCTGACTCTGCCAATTGCATTTAGCTCCGCTTCACTGGACCATATCATTAGTGCTCAGCTCTAACCGCACATTTACAGTTGAATATACTCCTGTAGATTGAACAGAAAAGTCAGAGCAAGTAAAATCTGCTGTAGAGCAATGTTTCTGAATCTGTGAATCCGTCCTCCACCAGGCCCAGGCGAGATGTCACCGTATTGGTCAGTCCAAGGCGGTCAAGATCTACCGTCTGATCACCAGGAACAGCTACGAGAGGGAGATGTTTGACAAGGCCAGCCTGAAGCTGGGACTCGACAAGGCCGTGCTCCAGAGCATGAGTGGTCGAGAGAACGCCAACAGCGGGGTGAGATTCATCACACACACACACACACACCTATCCAATATCTACATCAATAAGTAGAGATTGATTTTTCCTTTAAATGAATATCCTTAGTGTACCTTGTGTTAGAAGGCCTGGACACTCACCCACTCAGTGTTTTCAAAGCCACATGCAGATTCCACTGCCTTTTTATAGGTTCAGCCCTCAGCACCCCCTGAGCACTCAACAGGGCTCCCAGCTTTCCTTCAAGCTACAAAAATTCAATATTTTCACACAGAAGTTATATAAAAACTGATGTCATGAAATATTTAGTCATGGAATAAAATGTTTTCGTTTCTTGTTCAGGTCCAGCAGTTGTCCAAGAAGGAGATCGAGGACCTGCTGAGGAAAGGAGCGTACGGAGCTCTAATGGACGAGGAAGACGAAGGTTCAAAATTCTGCGAGGAAGACATTGACCAGATCCTCCAGAGACGAACCCACACCATAACCATAGAGTCTGAGGGCAAGGGCTCCACCTTTGCTAAGGTAAAAACTCCTCTCTGCTGAAAAACTATGGCAAAATATCCAAATTCTGAAATAGCTCACACTGCATGCAAAGTGTGTGGTGTGTGTGTGTGTGTGTCGGTGGCTGCAGTGAAAAAAGTGATTATCTGGTATTGACCGTCATGCGCTCCTCTCTCTGCAGGCCAGTTTTGTTGCGACAGGTAACCGAACAGACATTTCTCTGGAGGATCCAGACTTCTGGCAGAAATGGGCCAAGAAGGCCGAGCTAGACCTGGACGCCATCAATGGACGGGTATGACACACATGTACACATACAACTGAATATACACACAGTAAACATAAACACCTGCATTATTAGGCATATCTAAGGACACACGCTGTAGCTGTAAAGCCACAGAGAGCGAACAATCACTCTGTGCATCCAAATACTTACACACACCTTATGGAAAGGGGACTAGCAGTAGTAATTAGTCAGTTCTATCACCACAAGCTAGGAGGAGGAAAGTGAGACAGATTGAGAGAGAGAGAGAGACAGAAAGAACAGGAGGGAAGCAGAGAGAGAGAGAGAGAGATTAATATTGACAGTTGGGAATCTCCTCTCTTCCTTAATTACCCATGTTTCCCTGCTCTTGTGTGTGTGTTTGAGCGAGAGAGAGTAAGCTGCTTAGCTCCACTTAACAGAGCGCAGATGCCTGGAGGGTACAGAGATATCACTTAGGCTAGTGCTCACACATACACACACACACACACACACACACACACACACAGAAGCTCAGTCATTGGTGTTGTGCACATTCTTATACACACATTGAGCGCCGTGCTGCTTTATATTCTCGCTCTCCTTCCCTCTCTATATTTCTTCACTTTTTTTTTTATTATTTGTGTATTTGTCCCTCTTGATTTCTTCTTCTCTGCGCTCCCTCACTGCCTCTCTTTTGGAGGGCCCTCCACCGGAACACTTAATCCAGCTCTACCAGCCTGAATACGCTCCACTCAGGCTGCTCCCCTGGGATTTCTTATTGTGTGATGTTAAAATGGAAATGACTGCATCTGTGATAATTGTGGAACTAACTACTGCTCTGTTTGTGCATATTAATGGGATTGTAAGAGGGGGGAAAAAATCAAATTAATTGAACAAAAATGTAATTCATTAGACAACATAATTAATGCCAGTTTATGTTTGAGCTGGGCAGCAATTTTCTCAGCATCAGGAATGAAACACAGGGGCCAAATATCCAATTAATCATATTTGGTACAGAAGATGTCATGTACTGTATTCACAGGGTTCACACTGGTCATAGAAGCCAGAATATACAAGAAATTTAAATAGTCCTCTGCACAGGAATAAAGCAGAAGGTACTTTGCATATTGTTATTGGTGGATTTCAGGCCATCTGTAATTGAAACCAGGTTCTTGGCAAGAAAAACAGGAGAACATATATAGGCCATAAATGTACACAGAATTAACGTCGTCGTCGAATTTGTTTCCAGAACACACTAGTGATCGACACACCGAGAGTGAGGAAACAGACGCGTCACTACAGCAGCGTCAAAGAGGAAGAGATGATGGAGTTCTCAGAGCTGGAGAGCGATGAGGATGAACCGAGCAAACCCTCAACTAAACCTCGACGGCCTCAAGACAAAGCCCAGGGCTACCCCCGATCTGAGTGCTTCAGAGTGGAGAAGAACCTTCTGGTCTATGGGTCAGTATATATTCATATATTCAGACTAATAACAAGGTCCACCACTGATTTATATACTAAATGACTAGAATTAAGGCATGCGATTGGTTATATGTAATGCATTTTTGAACTATAGAAAAGAATAAAACAGATGAAATGAACCCTCCACACAGCTTCAGGGAGCAGATATGAATGGTAGAAGTACAACATAAAAGCACTGTGGTGCAACAAAACCTCACTGAAGTGGACAATTAAGCAGAAAAGGAGAAGAAATCCTAGTTTAGGGTCGTGTTGGATGTGGAGTCATGCAGGTGGGTGGAGTTCATCCCGCTAATGTGTGCGTTTGTGTGTAAAAGCACACCAGTTAATGGATGCAGGACCTGCATACGGAGTGATTTAGTAGACAGAAATCTTTGCACTCAAGGCCATCAGCACACACAACCACTAATCAGAGCTGCCTGTAAACACACTCTTGCACAAACGCACACACACACACACATACTCCCAAGGTCAATTTGTATGCACAAGAATAAGTTTGTTTATTTGCCCACATATGCTGTGCTGGTCATATACATACTGGAATAATGTTCAGCCTGTCACACACACACATAAACATGTTTCAAAGGAAATGTCACTTCTAGGAACATACTGAATAAAAAGTTTTGCTGCACAATTCCCATTAAAACACAATTTCTCTTCAGTATATTCCTCTAGATGATGTATATTTGATAGTCTAGAATTGATAGGAATTGTAGAGGGATCAGCTTTAATAATCTCCGCAGCGACACAAGTACATCATAACTCAGAGCTCTACTTGTAGACAATACCAGCCTTTAAATTCACAGATAGAGTACAGTATACTGCACGCACACAGGCAAACTGACACACTTTTACCACAGATAGTGATTATCGGGTGAGCCCGTCCATTTTCACGGCTGACTTGGCGTGACTGTGTGTGTGTGTGCGCACGCATGAGCGTAAGAAAGAACAGTGGTGCTAGTGAGATGTCAGCGTTGTTATTGTTACAGTCTAGTCTCGTGGCCTGAGGCTGTAGGACACAAAAACACACTGTCTGACTGGGCCCGTCCTCTCCGCTCAGCGCTCTGTTGTCTTTTCCCATCATCCATCTCACTCACTCACTCTCTCTCTCGTCCACCATTTTACCCTTTCTAAAATCACTCAGAGTAAGGCTGCTTCACATGGTTCAGTGAATATTGGGAAGCAGCAGCAGAGGAATTTGAGTTGAGAACGAGACAGTCTGAAGGGAAACTGTCCACCACATCAGCCTTTAGGGTCACTTGCTCTCTGGAGGTGGTGAGGGGGGGGGAGTCGGGCTGTGATCCATGAACACGCACACACAGAAGGATGGCACTAGTTGGGGTGCCAGTAACGGTTAAGTCAACAGACTGGTGAAATGTATAATGAGAGCTCGGCACTCACCAGTGTCTGCCACTTGTGTGTGTGTGTGTGTGTGTGTGTAAATGTCTGGGCTGCAAGACAGCATGATGTGGACTTGTGTATACATTCATGAAAGATCAGGGTCATGTTAGCCATGAAAGTAGCACAGAATTACAAACTGTCTGAATGATTTAGTAAAATGATTCACTTCCAGAGGTCAGTTTAGTAGCAAAGCTTCAATTCAAGATAATATTTTAGTGAAGAAAATTCCCTTAACAATATTATCTAATATGTAGAGGCTGTAACCAGGTTTGTTTTTACAACATTTTTAATTTAGCAACTTCATTCATTTTAACTGATAAGGGACTATCTGCCAGCTTGTCATCTTTCATCTTAGTTTTACTGATCAGTTTATTACTATACAAAATTACCTATTTAAAAATTACAACTTTTGTTATATTGTGTTTTACTGTTTAGTATATTAGTTTTATTATCATGTATTACTAGAGCCAGTAGTCTGCTTTTGTTTTGGTCTAAGTTGACCTATTCAACAATAAAACACACATTTCTTTGTGGAAGAAACTGAAAAATGTTCTAAACTTGCAGTCATATATTTTTCGATTGACAATGAGCCTACTGTGTGCCAGACTGACAACGCTGTGTACTGTTAAATCAATGTTTTGTATTAAGTATTAAATGTTATAAGCTGGGTCGGTCCATAAACTGACAGGGTCATCCCTTTCTCTCTGTGTCTGTGTTTAGTTGGGGCAGGTGGAGTGACATCCTGGCTCACGGTCGCTTCAAGCGCCCCCTGAAGGAGGCCGATGTGGAAACTATCTGCCGAGCCCTCCTGGCCTACTGCCTGCTGCATTACCGCGGCGATGAGAACATCAAAAGTTTCATCTGGGACCTGATCACCCCGAGCGCAGACGGAACAACCAAGACGCTGACCAACCACTCTGGTAACACACACACACACACACACACAACTCAGTACACTGTCAGAGAGACTACAACACTGTGGAAATGAACTCCAACGTGTTTGCGTGACTGATATAGTAAGAAATCTGAAAAATAATGGAATTATAAATCTGAAAATGATAATACACTTACATTTTTTTCTTTTAGTATCAAAGACGTGTCCCTTATAGGCTTGAAAGATGCTTGGCAAAAGTTGGTTGTTGGATCTTCTGCTTTTCTGTTTTATGTCTTTGTAATTTGAATGTCTCAGTGGTTTTGAACCATTGGTGATGTCACAATAATTTTACATTGTAGCCCTAGTAAAAAGGGTGTTTGAAAAGGTCAATGATGCAGTCTCAATACTATCACATGACCATTTCTCCTCAGTTTAGAAGGTGGAAAAAGATAGCAGTCTAAATGGATTTGTTGCTAAAAAAAAAAAAAATATCTCCCATATCTGGATGACTGAACCCTAAAACATATTAGATTCCATATCTTTAGCCATGCAGCATGGCTCTAGGGATGGCAATATCAGTCTGTCAGTTGGTCGATCCACCGTTTTGGTCCAGACTGAAATATCTCAACAATTGGATGGATTGTAATGAAATCTTGTAATTTTGTACAGACATTCATGGACCCCAGAGGATGAATCTCACTGACTTTTCATCTAGTGCCAGCAGCAGATCAATGTTTTCACTTGTCCTGTGAATGATGTGTAAGATGGCAAAAAATGTATACAGGTTTGTAGAGACACCTGACCATAACCTCACCTCTCTGTCTCTCTCTCTTCAGGTCTCTCTACACCAGTACCTCGAGGCAGAAAGGGCAAGAAGGGGAAGCCCCCAGCCCCGCCTCCACAAACTCCAAGAGCCGATTGGCTGGCTAGCTGCAATCCTGACCATTTACTGCAAGAGGATAGCTACAAGAGACACTTGAAACATCACTGCAACAAGTATGTTTTTTCTTTTCCCTCCACCCCCCAAAAATACATAAACAAGAAGACAAGAATGTGAAGTGGGGTTTATAAAAGAATAAAATAAGTGTCAACATTGTGGATAATCAGTCGATGTTGAGTGTGTGTGTGTGTGTGTGTGTGTTTGTTTGTGTCAGTGGATGTCAAATCAGTGCCAGACAGGACTGGAGTTTTAAAACCATCACCACTGAGCACAACTTGAACAGGCCCGGTAGTCTCCCTGTCTTCCTTCTCACAGACACACACACATGCGCGTACACACACACACACACAAACATTCTCACTCACTCACACACTCACACTCTGTGGTCAGCTCTCTCTCCTGTTGTCAAGGAGATATGCTTCCTTGCCCTCCAGATTCAATTCCAAGATTTTTTTCTTCTTGAGGGGGAAGTTTGTGTGTGTGTGTGTGTGTGTGTGTGTGTGTGTGGCTGTGTGCCAGGCCAGGTGCTAGGCAGGCAGACCTGTTGGAAGTGGGTAAAAGACGCACATAAACACACACACACACACACTTGGGGGTGATTATGTGGTGCCATCTGCTAGGCTGGAGCACAGCGTTGTGTGGCTAATCAGGCCTGGCACATTGATGGATGAGCACACACAGCCTGCCAACAAACACACACACTGCAACTTGTGATGCCATTGATGCACAAACACACACACACACACACACACACACACGGCAGAACGAGTTGCAAATGACTGCCTTTATACCCTTCCCCCTCTTCACTGCCTCTCCAAACTTTGTGTTCCCTCCCTTGGAGCACAGCCCTCTGTCCTTTCAATTCTTCTCCTCTCTGCTCCTCCCACTCCTCCTCTCCTCCTCCTCCTCCTCCTCCTCCTCCTCCTCCCAACCCCCACCTCTCCTCCTCCGTCTCCCGCTCCAAACGCCGTTATTGGCATTAAATCCTGGTGACAAATGTTTACAGTGAAGCAGGTCTCCCAGATAGCAGCAATTCCAGTGTCAGGAGATCAAATCTGACTTTCATTCTCAAGCCCTGACTGAAGTGATTCATTTGATTGAGGGAGATGCTGGAAGAACAGCTCTCACAGGGAACATCTGTAATGTGTATTCGGAGAAACTGGCCATCTATTTGACAGCAAGCCGTTAGTAGTAGATAACACTGAAATATATGAATGAATTAGTTTTTTCTACCAGTATTACAACAGGGGAAAAAAAACCTCAGGATATTTTCCATCTGAGTAGTTTTACATCAAAAATCCAAGACCCTGTTCAGACCAGCAAACTGCACCTGAGCAGGACTTTACAGCTGTCCTCCAGTAAAATCAGTCCAGTGTGAAGACTGTTAGCAGGGTAATGAAACCTCTGTGGTCACATGACTTGACATGACATGACTTATGAAACTTGTATTCAAGAAGGAAAAAAGTCAGACTACATGAGGGGAATTTAGCAACTTAACAGGAGTACAACAGGAGATGTTTTACAATTGAATTGCATTGGATGAATGTCAGAATGACTGTAGAGAAACTAGAGTGATTGATCAACAATCAATTTATCATTTTAATAGTTTATTTCTCAAGCAAAAGTACCGAACATTCTCTGCTTTCAACCTCTAAACTGAGCATTTGCCGCTGTTCTTTTGTTTTATATCTATTTTAATTAGTTTTTTAATTAATTCACCTATCAACTCGTGTCATCTTTTGTCTGTGTTGAGCCAAATTGGACAATGTCATTAACCCTTTGCCTCTGTTTATCAGGGTGTTGCTGAGGGTGAGGATGCTGTATTATCTGAGACAGGAAGTCATAGGCGACCAGGCCGAGCGCATCCTGGAAGGAGCCGACTCCAGGTCAGTAGTTTCTCCATACCGCTCTCTCTTTCTCTTGTCTTCATCTTAGCGTCTCACATCTTGCCATCTTTCAGAGCCAATCTCTTTTTCCTTTTCTTACTTATCTTCCCTCCATTTTTTCATCTGTTCAGCCATTGAGCCTTTCTGTTTCTAACAAACTCATCTGGTGTAGTCACACTTGGTCTCACAGATGTCTGGAGAACAGGACGTTACACATCCCAGTTTCTGATCTGTTTTATTGTTAAAATAACCGCTCTAAAAATATGTCTACACAAACAGAAAACATTATTCATCTAACATTCTCTGAAGAGAAATTTGGATTTAATTCCAAACCTGACAAAGAAAACACACCATCCATCCTGTGCAGCCTTGTGTTTTTTTTTTTTCTAGAATACAAGGTCTTAGGTGTTTATAACAGTTAGCGGAAAGGCTGTCATGTATTGGATGCATCATGAAAGTGAGTTGAGACTTGGATATTTATATGAATGTGTCATGAATTATTACTTGGGTGTATTTTCGTCTGTTCTGGTGGCCTCTTTGGCAGAGTTTCTCCCTATTCTGACAGATACAACACACAGCCCCCGTTAAATGATCAGGGGAGAATGAGCTTTTTATCTCAGTTTTGACCCATTTAGAAGGTTTTTTTTTTTTTTTTTTAACATCTATTGGTTATCATTTGTCAGTGCGGTGATGTCGATGATGAAGCTTAGCTACACTGCTCACCTTGACTGTCGCCTTCATCCGATTCTGACAACTCCTTCACCGCATCCTCCCATCTTTTTCTCAGTCACACTACACTTTTCTTGCCATCTGTCCATCTCTCCTCCTCTCTCTCTGCAGTGCACTCTAGTCTGTCACCGTCTCTCCCATCCCCCTCTAGTCACCCTTTCACCCAGATGTGAACGCATTTATAATGTGGAGCACGTGCACTTCATGCTGATCTCTCCCACTCCCTCTCTCCCTCCCCCCACTCAGTGGCTACTGTGACAGACCCGTGTGTGTGTGTGTGTATGTGTGTGTGTGTGTGTGTGTGTCAGTGCGTGCCAGACATGAGCATACGGGGTGCCATCGTGCCAACATATGCCAGGGGGATTTAGCATGCCAGCGTGCCATGCTGCTGTTTGCAGAGATAAGGGACTGTTTCCCTGGTTTCTTCTCTCCTCCTGTCACCCTCTGTCTTTCTGCTTCCATTGTGTATTGTACCCTTTCTCTCCATAACTAGCTGGAAACACAATTTTCTACCACCTCCTTTCCATAATGGAGGACTTAGTGGGGTTTTTTTTGTTTGGTTTATTTTTTTTGGTGCCACAACACAGAATCTATCCTGCAGAAACATGGCACATTAAAACTATTCTCCGTTTTTTTATTGACATGTATTAAGAATCCTGTTCTTGACCAGACACTTGGTTTTGGTTGGACTCTTGTTATTTTAAAAACAAGTCTTAAGTTTCAGTACTGTGATGGTGGCATCAATATATTGTTGCCAAGTTACTGTCAATGTCATTGTGACACGCTGATACAATGAAAGTAAACAAATGAGAGCATGGAGGAGATTATTTGCAGCTTGTGTCCCATCACAGAGTCACTGTTACTGTCAGTGATTTTCAGTTTTAAGGCTAGGGATGGGAACAACATTTGCTCTCAATAGATACTTATTTTTACTATTTTATTTTACTATGATATCACTACTTAATGGATGATGGTAGCACTCCTGAAATGAATGAATAAAGGTTGAAAGGAAGTTAGGAAAGGCAAATGTGAGAGGTATTGAGATATTTTATACCCCATTATAATTTTAAAGTTAAATAAATGCATTGAAATCTTTAAAAATCCTCCAGTGAAGTACACCAGCAACACAATAGACATGTGTAGCCTCTATGTTTGTCATGATCCTGATCTTGTGGAGAAAACAACATTAATATCACAAGTGTAGGCCAGTCTATACTGGATATGGTATGAAAAAGATGTCTCATAGGGTCCCCAAGTATTAACAAAAGTATTGCAAAATGGGTTTAGCCATTATGATCAAGTCATTTGTTCTGGAAGAACAGCACCTTCTTTCTACCTTATTGCATAAATAATCCCACATGGTGCCAGACTCCACAGTGATTCTTTATTGTCAATATGAATATGGGAAAAATGTATTTTATGCCGCGTGTAGCACTTCTTTAAAGGGGACCTATTATGCTTTTCCTTATTTGTAGTCATATATATTTAATGTTACAATGTCAGATGATCGTTAGTGGTTGACGTGTCAAATAATGAGGTAAATGTGTGTAGAAGTAATCCCTGTGAGTAAAAAGCACTGGTTTTAGACCGCCCTGAACGCCTGGTTTCCAGCGTTTTTTTTCTACTTTCAGCCCGAGCTGATGTTGGCTTGTGACGGGTTTCTTTATATGGTCATCTGATCCATGCACAGCATGCAAGTTCACTGCTCTGCTCCACTAACATTCTGGCATTTTCCATTGTTTTGGGGGTAGTCACGCTGAGCCATGACTTGAGTCGAGCTGGCACGCTGTGAGTGTTTTTCCATCACACAGCACAGCAAAGTAAAATAAGTAGTTAACTTGTTAGAGATGTGCTGGTCATCTGCAGCTCTTCATCAGACATCATCATCACTGTGGCTGTTTCTGCTTGTACTATTCCTCCCTGCATTATTTCTAACCGATCCGCCAAACAATTAGCTCCACATATGTCCATATGTTGTTGTTTTCACCAGTTTTTAGCACCGCTAACAAAGCTCTGCTAATTCAGTAAGGAACACGTTTCACATCTTGTAAATTCATCACAATAGAAATCTGCCTTTATTTAGTCATTTAAAGCAGGAAATGTTAGGTCTGCATCAGCGGTAACTTAACATGACTCTGCACCGGCTGCCCCTTGGCAGGCCTCCAGAAAGCTGGCCAATCAGAACAGAGTAGGGTCATCAGGATGGGGGCCTTAAGGAGCTTAAAGGAGTAATAAGGAGTTTTTTTTTAACTGTGAATCATGCAAAGCTACTCTAGTGGAGTCCAAAAATAAAAAAATAGAGCTGGAAATGAGCATAATAGGTCCTCTTTAATGGCTTACCGTGTCAAGTCATGCACACAGCCATATCAATTCTAATTCCAATTCTGCTAATTGATTTAGTTTTTTTTTTAAATTGGTTTCAATCCTTCAGATTCAGGTTAAACCTTTTTTACTTGAGCACTAGCATCAACTATTTGGGGGTCTTATGGCTGTAAACTGCAGACAACAAAGAGGCTTTGTTATTTATCTGGTGGCAACCAGCACTTCCTGTTCAGATCATCATTATTTTTTCCTGTATTCTATGTATCTTACTGCTCTGTCAAAAAGACAAGAGGAAATATTTAGGTGTATTCACAACATTGAGACAAAGTTTCTGGATAACAAACATGCAGCTGTTCATCTTTACTGAAGAGGACTTTCACTAAGATTTGACCAGAGCTAACTGTTTGCCTGCATTTGTTTTTATCTGTGGTTGGCAGCTGACAGCTTTCACATTCTGATTTTCACTCTTCCCTTTTCTCTTCCCCATTCTGATTTGAAATACAAGACTGATGCCTTCCTAAAGCAAATTGAATCCACGCAAACATTTTAGTTTGATCATCGGTGACGTGATGTGGTTTGATCTCTTCCACAGTGAGCTGGATATCTGGATCCCCCAGCCCTTCCACGCCGAGGTCCCAGCCGACTGGTGGGACAGCGAGGCTGACAAATCCCTGCTCATCGGAGTCTTCAAACACGGTAGGAAACACACTCCTTCACCACACCTTCCCCCCACCCCCACCCCACCCCACACACACACACACACCTTCCAACATGGCAGCCTGAACACACATACACAGAATACAAAATGAACATCACACACAGAGATAACATGTCAGCGCCTTCAGACACACGCGCAGAGACGCACCCGCCTTCCAACCCAGTAAGCATCACACACACACACACACACACACACACACACACACACACACACACACACAACACTAACATACACATATACACACATCCCACCCACTTCTGCTGCCACCAGTTGATAGGTGTTGCTATGGCGACATCGGTACGCAGCTGGCAGGCTCAGTGTGCTATCGGGAGTGTGATTGATGGCTGGTGTTCACCACTGGTGTGGAGTGTTAGTGTGTGTGTGTGTGTGACAGGTGTTAATGTTGTAAATAAAACTCATTTAAGTTACAATAACAATCTTTCTCTTTAACTGTTAACCTGGTTGTTTGGAAATTTGCGAGTGGTGTTAATCTCCCAGCGACCCACCTTTGGGTGCTGAATGAATGTGTCTCCCAGTGACAGACCAAAGAGGCCCAGTGTGTGTGTGTATGTGTGTGTGTGTGTGTGCGCGTGCGGGTGCTTCGGATGGAGACCCTCATTCATATTAATTTGGCATAATTGTCATAATTTTTCCATCATTGCCACCCTCTATGATTCAATTAGGACACACACACAGACCCTCACACGCACACACACACACACTCACTCACACACACATACACATACACACAAATACAAAAGGGCTCACCCATAGTTAATCATAATCCTCATTCACTAGGGAGGCCCTTGGGGGGACTAACACACACACATACACACAGAGTGAGCTTTGTATGCAGACACACACACATGGACATACTAAACAATGCGTCACACACACACACAGAAGAGTGATGGCCTATAAAGGCCTGATGATTAACGTTTGGCTGCAGGCGCAGAGCTGTGTGTGTGTGATGCGTTGTGTGTGTGTGTGTGACAGAGACGGTTAGGAACAATGCGTCACATCTCTCCTAATTGAAATGTGATGGAGAGAAAGAAAGGAGGGATGAATGAAAGGCTGAAGACGAGGCGGTGTGGTTCTGTCATGGTGGCCCTCCCTCCTCTCTCTTTCCTCCCCTGCCTCCTGTCCTGTCCTCCCCACTACTCTCATGTCTTCCTCCTCCTCCTCTCTTCCATTCCTTCTTTTCTCTTCTTTTTTTTTCTTCCACCATCTCACCTGCCTCCCTGGTATTTTCCTCTCATTCCTTCCATTTTTCCTCTCCTTCTTTACCCCCCTCTCTTCTCATCTCCTTCCCGATGTGTCTCAGTAGGATCTGCACATTCTAATCTGTTCTGCCTGAATGCCCCTAACGGACAAACACACACACACACACACACACACACACACACAGTTTCTCACACCCACTAGCTCACTTTCACAGACGCCATGACACACACACTTTTTCCTCTTCATCGTCTCTCTCGCTCTCTCTCTCGCTCTCTCTCTCTCTCTCTCTCGCCCTCTCTCTCTCTGACACAAATGAGCACCTGCAGGCTCACTTGGATAAGCACACACACACACACACGTGCAGAACGGAGGCAAGTGTACATACACAGAAACGGACACACACACACACACACACAAACAGGCTGTCTGTCTTGTCAGCAGCTGGCTCCTGGGGTCTGCCCTTCTGCTGCTGTTTTTGTCTATTCCTTCATTTAATATGGATGCTCTGTGTGTGTGTGTGTGTATGTGTGTATATTTCAAAAGAGTGTGTGTTAGACTGTGTAGCATCATGTGTGTCTAGGAGTGAACTAGAACTTTTTTTCACCCTTCTTTCTAGGACTTTTCCTTGAGCTTATTGTGTGTTTACCAATAAGCTGTTTACAGTATTTACTGAAGTAAAACTGACAAGTTAACTCATTGGTTACAGGTTGAAATCAAGCTCATATCCTCTACACATCCAGACATGGATTCCTGGGTTTGTATTTCTATCTTAACTCTCTTTCTCTTCCTCTTCAGGCTATGAGAAGTACAACTCCATGCGAGCAGACCCCTCCCTGTGTTTCTTGGAGAGGGTGGGCATGCCAGACGCCAAGGCTATCGCTGCTGAGCAGAGGGGCTCCGACATGATGGCAGATGGTGTCGAGGGGTAAGAGAGCAGGCATCACTGACCAAAAAGCAGCCTTTTTGCTTCATCTTCCTTCTAGTAGTGTTTTGCTCCTTTTTTTAGTCTCTCATTCATCATAGTTTAAAACCTTTTCCAGTCTCTTCATCTGTCCTTTACACTCTCACCATTCTCTACTAACACTTAACCTTAAGTAGTGCCCAGAATGTCTGCAGCTTGTTATAAACAAACATAAATGACTCAGATTTAAAGCAGACCAAAGTAAATATCTTTAAAAAGGTATGAGAAGGAGGAATTGGTTGTATCTCTTGTCTTCTGAAGCTTCTGGCTTATACTTAAAGTCTTTTTTTAATGTTGCCCTTTCACCATCGTTAGCTATTCCTTTTCCTCTTCTCTTGGTTGTCAAGTCTTCAAATTTTAAAATTTTCAGTTTGTGAAATTTAGCAGCCTTGCAGCAAAATCTTGAATTTCTTGCCTGTCCCTCCAACCCTCTACAGTGAGGACGAGGATCCAGAATACAAGCCACTACGTATGCCTTTCAAAGACGACATGGATGATTTCACCAACTCTCCACTGGATGACAAAGATGACACGGCAGAAGGCGAAGCTGAAGGTAAACTTTGAATTCACCCAGAGAGAGAGGGTGAGAGGTGTTCTCAAAGCAGATTCATTTAAGTCATTTTTAATAGCATTTTAGAACAAATGATGAGATGATGATGATGATGATAAGGTTCCTTGCTGCATGCCTCGTCCCTCACTCTCCTCTCTCCTCCCCCTGAAGGTAAATCAGCTGAAAACGGTCAAAGCGCGCCTTCTGCAGGTGGAGCCACAGGTTCCAACGAGCGTCTCTATTGGCCAGCGGCCTCAGCTCTGACAGCCCGCCTGCGCCGCCTCATCACGGCCTACCAGCGCTCCAACCGCAGAGAGCAGCTCCGCCAGGAGGCACTCAACCGGCCTGATGGTCGCCGCCGACGACGCAGGGAGTTCCTGCCCTCCATTGCCATGGTTACTGAGGCAGGAGGTGGTGCAGCATACATCCAAGATGGAGCTGGAGTGTTTATGGCTGAAGGAAGCCCGTACCTGGCTAAAGGAAGTGCTTACTTTGCCAAAGGTGGGCAGTTCATGCCAGAGGCTTCACCGGTGATGACCGCCAGCTCTCTGATGGCTGATGGAGCCGTGTACTACAAGGAGAGGAGACAAAGGTAGCATATGAATATGTTCAGTATTTGCACAGGGATACTAAAGATTATTAGATTAAAATATCACCCCATCATAATACAGCAGCACCTAAAAGCACATAAGAGTCAAATCAACCCTCAGGTGGTATTAAACACAGGACTGTTGTACTGAGATGTATCATATTGTATCTTGGTTGGAGGTGCTGTGTCCTCCTGCTCGTATTTGATCATCAGTTCTTCTCATATTTAAACACACAGTACTTTTTGGTAGTTAAACCCTTTCTTGTGTGTTTTTTACTCTGTCAGATGGACTCGTCGTGAGGAGGCCGACTTCTACCGCGTTGTGTCCACCTTTGGAGTCGTCTTTGACACCCAACGTCAGAAATTTGATTGGACACAGTTCAGAGCTTTTGCCAGATTGGACAAGAAAACAGACGAGAGCTTGGAGAAATATTACTACTCATTCATCGCCATGTGCAAACGAGTCTGCCGCATGCAGGTCAAGACTGAAACAGGTAAGAGGAGAAGACACTGCTAGAGAGAGATGTTCAGGTGTTCATTCTCTAAAAAAATGTCATGTCATATTATTAAATGTCATTTTCATATTAGCAGTGGTGTCATCAATCGTATATTTTTGGAGTAAATTTAACTGTCTGCCCATTCCCTCACCCAGAACTCCCAGACCCGACCCTGATCATCGACCCCATCACAGAGGAGCGCGCCTCTCGCACGCTGTACCGCATTGAGCTGCTCCGCCGCATCCGAGAGCAAGTCCTCCCCCATCCGCTGCTTTCTGAGCGCCTCAAGCTCTGTCAGCCCTCCCCAGACCTCCCGGAGTGGTGGGAGTGTGGCCGCCATGACCGAGACCTCCTCCTGGGGGCCTCCAAACACGGCGTAAGCCGGACAGATTATCACATCTTAAACGACCCTACCTTGGCCTTTCTGGAAGCCCACCAGCGCTTTACCAGCCAGCGAGGGGCCGGCGTCGGTATGGGAACCCAGGGAGAGATCACCAAAGCTGGGGTGGGAGAAGCGGAAAGCGCCTCTGCACCCCTCCTCACCCCCGCAGAGCTGGCAAGCGCGACAGCTGCTGCCAAAATTGCTGTTAACGCAGCTAAAGAAGAGGAGGGAGAAGGGAAGGAGGTGAAGACTGAGGAAGGGAAAGCAGAGACAGAGGTTAAAATGGAGGTAGAGGAAGGAGATGCCAACAGCATTCCATGTACCAAGACCGAAACTCCTGATGAACAGAAGGAAAATGAGGGAGAGGTTGGAGAAGGGAAAGAAGAGACAGCTGCTTCACCAGGGAAGGAGGTCAAGAAAGAAGAGGAAGAGGCGCAGCCAAAAATAGAAAAAGAGGAACAGGAAGAGTCGAAAGAGGAGCAGAGTGAAGAAGGAGAGAAGAGCTCCAAGCCGGCAGATGACCAAGATAAAGACCTGATAGAAGAGGAGAAGAAGAGTCCAACTCCTGTTGACGCTGTTGGGGACCAGAAGGAGACAAAGACTGAGCTCCCAGAACATCCCGACTCCTCTCCTAAAGCACAAGCAGGCCACAAGACTGCAGAGGAGGAAGACAAAGAGGAGAGGGGGAACCCCGAGTCTCCTAAATCTCCAAAGTCAGCTGACACAGAGAAAAGCCCAGAGGAGGAAGAAGAGGAGAGGATGGACGAAGACGACAAATCAGAGAAATCCTCTCAAGCTGAAGGTAGGGTGAAGTTAATTGCTTTGACATTAGCTTGGAGGTAGTCAGTCATTGATCTCAGTGGTGATTATGTTTTAAGTTTTGGTTTACCAGGGAGGTGATGACGTGAAGTACTACACAGTATAGATGTCTCTCTCTCTCTCTCTCTCTCTTACTTTAGTTGTACTCCTGTTAATTAGGATGCTTTAAGTCAACCAGTTTATTTGTCCTGGTTGTCAGCCGTCATTCCTGACACCACACTCGGTCACAGTAGTGTTGGGTCAGGTCTGGTGTTTCCCCTCGTGACTTGGCAGAGTTTTAATGAGTCTAAGTTCCAAGGGCGAGACAATAAAATGAGTTTGGATCCCTTGATAACAATTTGGAAACCCTTTTTAATTAAGAGTTGCAACGTGACTTTCCCTCTCTATGCACAGCGAGCGCTGCGTCAGAGCAGAAGAACTTTGATGAGGAGAGTATCGCGTCTCTGAGCACTTCGGCCCGAGACGAAACCAGAGACGGGTTTTGCCCCGACGACCTGCCGGAAACTTCTGCACTGCAGGCCTCACAGGACAGAGCCTACGCCTTCTCCTTCTGGCCTAAGGTGAGTCACAAAGAATAGCCTGCAGACACAAGTAAAGGCCGGCTAATTAACATTGTATCACATGGTCACAAGTCTCTTCTACTGTTCCTACATATGTTTTACATCAAAGTACAGCTGAAAGAATCAGTCGATTTAGTCAATTGACATCAAAATAGTTGCAGATTAATTTTCTAATATTCATTGATAAGTCATTTTTAAAGCAGAAAGGCCAAACATTCACTGATTCCAGCTTTTTGTGTAAAAACACATAAATTAGGAATAAACACATCTCACTAATATAATCCCATTTCAAAATAAAGGTGTCTATCTGCTGTAAAGGTAACGTATACAGAAAGAAAGACAAAGCTCTGTAGAACAGTCCCATCATCAGCTCTCTCCACCCTCAGGATCGAGTGATGATCAACAGGATGGATAACATCTGCGAGGCCGTCCTGAAGGGCAAGTGGCCTGTCAACCGAAGGCACATCTTTGACTTCCCCAGCAACCTGTTGCCGGGGCACGGCTCCACGGTAACCGCAGCGGCCGTAGCCACGGCGACCGAGAGCCCACTGCAGAGGCGGAGCTTGGCCGAGCTGACGATGGCCGGCATCCACACGCCTTACAGTGGGAGTGAAGATAAAACACTATCGCCGCAGGTTCATGTGAGTGCACGCACACACACACACACACACACACACACAAAGGTCAGACCTTTGCAAATATTTGACAGCCATTCTTTTATCTTTTATCTTTTATTCAATATGTTTAAACAACTATTCTACTTCATCAGTAGCTTATTAGTCTTCTTTTTGGGAAAGGAAATACCATCTGCCATCATTGCTACTGAGGTACCACTTTTAACAGTTGATTCGCCGTTGCAGGACGACGCTCTGAGCCTGACAGTGCCTCGACAAAGGAGGAGGAGGAGGAGGAAGATCGAGATTGAGGCAGAGAGAGCAGCCAAGAGACGCAATCTGATGGAGATGGTGGCTCAGCTGAGAGAGAGCCACGCTGCTGTCGAGTCGCAGAGTCAGGCTATAGACCTCACCAAGGTGCTCGCACAAACTCACTAACATGGAATTCATTAGTTTAGATTAGAAACTGTCGCCAGGCATCCAAAAATTAACTATTAAACACATTTTTACATACAAAAAAGTCAAGTTCGTTAACTAAAACGGATGTGATTTGCTGTTCAGGGTATGCACCATCACCACAAGGCCTCTCCCTCATTGAGCGGCTTCCCCAGTGCCCTGGTGACAAGCCCCTCCCTCAAGGCCCAGATGGAGTTACTGCAGCAAGCCCCGCCCTCCGGACACAGAGCCAACGGCTCACTAGAGGCTGACCTGCCCATCATGAGGAGGAGGCGAGGCCGCAGGAAAAATGTGGAGGGCCTTGAGCTGCTGTTCATGGGCAACAAGAGAGCAGGAGGGGTACGTGTGTGTGTGTGTGTGTGTGTTAAAGCTTTAAAGTTGTCAGTGTTTCACAGACACCAAAGGCAGTATATGAGCATCTGAATTATATTCCCTCCATTCTCTCTCTGTCCCTATTGGACATTCAGGATGATGCTGATGGGACAAAGGTTTCAGGTGTGGAGGGGGTTCGGGACACTGCTCGTGCCCACAGACCCCTCACAGTCCCCGAGCAGAGCCCCAGTGCCAGATCTCTAGCATCCGGCAGTCTGGAGGAGGAGGAGGCAGCAGTTTCCAACAAAGAGCTGGGAGAGTGGCTGAGGCAGCACCCCACATACACCATGGACATGGCTGGATTTACACCAGTACGTCATTTCTAATGCGTTTTTCCTCTCGTTAATCTATTCACTGTCTTCCTCATGAGTGTCTGCAATCATCCTCTGTAATTCACATTATTCACACAGACCTTTCTGTTTGTCTCTCTACTACAGAAGAGCGAGGAGTTACTGCTGTCTCAGTTCTCTAAGCCCAAGCAGAAGCGCCATCGCTGTCGAAACCCCAACAAGATCGACATCAACACCCTGACTGGAGAGGAGCGAGTTCCTGTGGTCAACAGACGCAATGGACGCAAGGTAAGCTGACACAAACCAGCCATGTGCATAGTATATACTGCTCAGGAGATGCTATCTAAGGACAAGTGACTCGTCAAGTGTATGATTTTTCATGAGAAACTAATTTCATCTTCCTGTTCTGTAGATGGGCGGGGCCATGGCTCCACCAATGAAGGAGCTTCCCAGATGGTTATTGGAGAACCCAGAGTTTTCTATCGCCCCTGATTGGACAGACATCGTCAAACAGTCGGTGAGTATCTGAGTATGAGTGAGTATGATTTCTCGCCTCCTGTGTAAAATGTTTCAAATGAACCTGCCAGTCCCAAATGAAAATGATTATTTTATTATACACATTGCCAGCTTAGACTTCCTTGTGAATTTAAGTCGTTTTCTAACCTAAAATCCTCCTCTACGCAGGGATTCCTCCCAGAAGCTATGTTTGACCGCCTTCTTACTGGCCCTGTGGTCAGGGAGGAGGGCGTCCGTCGCCGGGGGCGACGACCCAAATCTGAGATTGCCAAGGCAGCGGCTGCTGCCCAGGCGGCAGCAGCAGCTCAGGCTGCACAGGCTTCACTGGCTACTGCTGCTTCAACTGCAGGTACAAACTACTGCTGAACCACCCAACACGTCACATCGGTCCCACATGATTTAATAAACCCACTAGAACCTTGTGACATGAACTAGTTTCCAGTTTTGCAGCACCTGTTAATTTCCTGAATCCATATAATGTGAGATGAGGGCTGATTTAGCTTCAGAGCTGCATTTTGACTCAATGTATGTGTGTGTCTGCAGGAGGCATCAACCCTCTGCTGCTGAACAGTCTGTTTGGAGGGATGGACCTGTCGTCCCTCCAGAGCCTGCAGTCTCTCCAGTTGGCTGCTGGTCTGATGGCCTTCCCTTCCCCCACTGATCCCAAGCAGGCTGCCGCCAGCGCCGCCGCCACCTCCATGCTGCCCCTCATGCTGCCCGGCATGGGAGGCCTTCCCAACATGGCCGCCGCTCTGCCCAATATGTTCAGTCTAGGTGGGCTGTTTGGTGGTAACCTGGCAACAGCTGCAGCCGCCGCCGCTGCATCCAACTCCGCTCTCGCCACCGCATCAGGGAACACCAACGGCACAATGGAGGGAGAGGGCAACAAAACGGCGCTGACGAAGAGAGAGGCAGAGGAAAAAGAAGAGGGAGAAGACTGTGATGAGGCGGGAGAGGAGGAAGAAGAGGAGGCTGAGGGAAATGAGGAAAAAGTGAAGAAGGCAAAGAAGAAGAAGATGGAGAAATCAAATAATGATGTCACTGCAGCTCCTCAGACCCCAGCAGCTGACTCGCCAGCTGACTCATCCATCAACGGTGACGCCACCGCTCTGCTGGCTGCTGCCGGCATGTCCGCCAACTCTCTGGCGTTCAACCCCTTCCTCCTCTCCACCATGGCCCCCGGCCTCCTCTACCCCTCCATGTTCCTACCTCCAGGCCTCGCCGGGCTCAGCCTGCCCGGCTTCCCCACCGCCTCCACCCTGGCCGAGCTCCAGAGCGCCATGGCCGGAGCGCTGGGAGGCAACGCTGTGAACACAAACCCCCCGAGAGACGAGGAGAAGACGGGGCTGAAAGCTACAGGAGAGGAGGAGGACGAGGAGGAGGAGGAGGAAGAGGAGGCGCAGGGAGGAGAGAGTGACTTGGCTGAGGAGAAGGAGGGAGGAGCGGAAGAGACGAAAGGCGACGCTGAGGATTCAGCTCTGGAAGATGGAGGGATGGGAGGAGAGGAGGAGGAGGAGGAGGACACGTCTCCACAGAAGGACAAGAGTGACTGAAATAAAACAAAACTGACTGGCCTTGGACATTTCCTCCCCTCTGACCTCCCCCGCCACGTTTACACGCCTCCACCACCACAAATATCCAAATTATTATGAATCCTGTTTTTTTTTTTTTTCCTTTTACGTTGTTGTTGATGATTTCTCTCTCACTCTTTGTTGTTTCTTTTTTTTGGCCAGGTATATTAACTATGCGTCAGAGAGGACGAGGTGCGTGCGTTAAGTTAAATCTCTCTGAGCGATAGTGTAGTCAGGGAAAATCCTCACAGCCCGCTCACTCAGAGCTCGGCTCCTGTTCAAAGACTGTTTCTCTCTATCTGGTCGGCCTGTGTGCACTGTGAACGGTGCATCTACACTTCTCTCTCACATAGGACTTTACAAAGTTCCAATAGTACTATTATTATTATTATTATTGCTGCTTTCAGCTCTCAGATTTTTGTTGTACTTTTTTAAAAAAAATTTTTGCTTCCTTCCTCTTCGTCTGGACTGTTTGTTGTTGGTTGTTGGCAGCATCTCATCAGAAGAGAAGAAATGCTCGCTTGGTTCTCAAAAAAAAAACAGCATTACAGCTAAACCCAGCTGTCTGTCTGACAAAGCTGCTGCAAGAGGAATTGTGGGCAATGGAGTTGATCGAGCTGTTCTGTCGCAGAGCAGATTTTTAAGTTCTCACATATCAGACCAGGTAGACTCTGAGGAGGAAAAAGAAAAACTAGACTGGCCTAAAACTCAGTCTCACACACTGACTACCACAACACAACACACACACACACACACACACATATCCCAGACACATACTTGACCATGAGTCGCGCGCACACACACATATTCAAATGTCCACCACTACACACACTAACCCCCTAAACCCTCTCTTGTCATGTGACTGTTTCCAGGAGGACTTGTCCCCGCAGCTGTTTTTCCTTTTTTGAGTGTATATGTGTGTGTGCGCTTGTGCGTGCGTGCGTGTGTGCGTGCACGCTGAACCAATACTGTTAAACCCAGTCCCACACTGTTTGAATACCAGTCTTGAGTCTTTCCACTGCCAGTCTCTGAATCCTGTCTTCTCATTTGGAGGCGGCTGGTTTTGTGGCGGGAGTGGCAGGCGGGCTGGGTCTGCCGCCAGTCAGGCCCTCTGATTGGTCCGCTTCACGCCGGCGAAACCAACTGTCCTTTTTCTGAGGTCTTCTGTGAAAGGATTTGGAGCGGTGGTCCACACAGGGATGTGATGTTTCAGGTTTATTCTTTAAAAGGGGGCACATGAGATGGTTAATTTTTTTTTTCCCGGTCGCTGCCACATTTAAATCCTTTTGTTTTTATTTCTCCTTCACATCCCGGTAGTTTCAGACCGAGCGCTGCTCCCTAGTGACCTTCTCCTAATGACTGTTGCTCTAGTCACACACACTGACACCAGGCCTGGCCGAAACAGGACTGAGACACATTTTCAACAGAGTTGGAAATTCACAAGTTTCTATGTCTATATGAAGTTCAACTCTGGTCGCCGAGTCGATTCTTTTTTTAAATACTTGAAAAGCGCGAGTGGTGCTTGATTTGTTTCCATTCCCGAGGGCCAGTTTAAGTGTCTGAGATAAATCAAGCTCCACAAGCGGTTCAAATATTTGACAGTACATTCAAACACAAACAGTGGCCAGGTCTTATTAACATTTGCTATCACAGCCAGCCCAGCAGACGCAGAGAGAGAGCTGGGACGGGGAGGGAGGAGAGATCGGCTTTGGCTCTCTGGAAGACACCTTCCCTGTCAGAGATCCTTGTTCTCGTCTCTAATGCTGAGACAGCAATAACCAAGGCAGCTTTTGAATGTTCCAACATCACTCTCCCAACACACACACATACACACACACACACACACACACACACACACACACACACACTATATGAATAACCACAAGTGTCGTATGAATAGAAAACAAAACTGTAAATGATGACAAATAAGTACTGCAATCAATTTTGTCTCACTCTGTTCCTGTTGATGCACTGGTGTTAAAGAGTTAAAATAATCAGGTACCTTTATTACTTAGCTACTTTTCTTGAAAAAATTGACTTTTTGTTACTTTTAGCCAGCAAGCTGAAGAGCATTACCTCAAAATTCTTATCTAGCCTTGAAGTTTACAGACATACCGTGTAAATGTTTTTTTTCCCTCTTTTTTTTTTCTTTTTTTTTTTTTTTTGGTGTGTGTCTTTTTTGTTTTTGTTTTTTTTTTTTTGAGACATCATGTATGATGAATTGTAGCTATGATGCTTTTAATAAAAGTGAATCATGATATTCGCCTAGGAAACCAAACCTCCGCCTGCATCTCATCATTTGTTTCTCTCTGTTCTATTTGTACTTTGTGGGATAAAGCTTTTGTCATGGTTGAAGTTTGTTATCCAGGATGAGACTAGACCTCCACTTCCTGAACCAGAGGGGTGTTTCAAAACTGATGGTAGTCACAGAGCTGCACGTATGAAAAGCAACAACAAAAAAGTAACTTTTGACAGCATGTTGTTGGTTTGGTGGATTCAAATCCTGTATCAGAAATTTAATGTATGAGATGCAACATGACGGCAAATAACTTAAAAGTATCACATAGGAACCCACCCAGATCATTTCCTTAATGACAAGAAAATAAAAGAAGTACTTCTGTTTGATTTCATTACTCTATAAATGACAGAACAGCTTCCACATGGTGAAGACACCTTCAGATTGGCTGCCTGCTCCTCTGGTATTTTTAAACAATGGATTTCAGTGAAGCTGATCAGCCTATGAGAATGTTTTTCAGGACTTAAAGGACTGTTTCACAAATTTGCTAGTCTGTCTTAAAACAACAGTCAGGTGTTGATATGAATACTTAAACAAGTTTTGCTTAATAGAAGTGATGGGGGACAAAATCCAGGCCTTTTAAATGTATTTAAAAGTTTATCTGAAACTAATATGTCTTCATCTGCTCTAGTTAGACAAATCTTATATCTTCCAAGGGTACAGTATTTTTAGAACAAAATTCTTTTTGTTGCTGATTCTCCAATGCAGCTCAACGGGGAAACACTGTTCACTGTTCAGGGAAATTGATACTAAAGACTTTAAAATGTATGCACTTGATTTGTCTAACTCAGACTGCTGAAGCTTCATATAAGCTTCAGGTAAATCACTTGCATTGAAAATGAATTAAGAAGGGATCTTAAAGACCAGTATGAACAGGAGGAATGAAGCAAAACCTCAGTGTTTTGCTTCATCAGTGTTCATATTTGAACTGTCCTTTAATGCCTGAGGAGGGTTGTTTTGCTAACATCACTCAAGATGATTCAGTAACTTGCTTCCCCCTCAGTGCCTTATCCGGTACACTTACAACACTAAGGACAAATGTTGTGACATGAGTAACATACATCTGTAAAACTAGAGACAGGAAGTCTATTTTAGACAACGTAAAGACTTGTGCAGACTCAAGAGCAAGGGCTCATTTTAACCGTCATACTCATTTTGAAAGTGATATCAACATCGATGTGGTCTGATCTGTTAATCACATTGGAGGAGGCATACATCACAGAATTTGAACTAGTGTCTTGAACAGAATGTGTCAACAGTCACTTCATGAATAAGAGGTGAAGCAGAAGCAAGAAGGACATATTAATGAGTTGAACTCCAGCTTGTCTTAAAGGCCTGTTAGCAGCCCCTACAGGCCACAGTGGTCATTACACATAGCTGGACCAGACTGGTGAGAGCAGGCCAGTATCAATAAACTCAACTATTTGGTTTGATCTGAATGTTGTGGTCATATAACAGTATGCAGCTTGTGTCAGCATTAACAAGGAAAACAGTGAGAGCTGAACTAACCTTTCAGGTCAAATAGAGGTGAAATAAGAAAAAAGGAAACTGTGTGTGTGTGTGTGTGTGTGTGAGTGTGGGCGCATGTGTGTGTGTCTGTGTGTGTGTGCACGTGCACACGCACCACTCCAGCCAGCCGTCAGATATGGCCTCTCTCCCACTGGAGCTGCTGACAAAACACAAACTGACAGCCAGACCCCACTGCCCACTATTTGTGTGTATGTGTGTGTGTATGTGTGTGTGTGTCAGTGACAGACCAGAATGGACAATATGTGTGAGATTTTAGCTGTTCTTTTCTTGTACCATGCATCTACAAGCTTCAATCTAATGTACACTGCATTCAAAGACCCACTGAGGTGTCGCTTCATAATAGAATAATGTGTAAATGCAGCAATTGTCAGACTAATAGTCCATGTACTAGCTGTTAGTTTAAAAAAAATCTTTATATTTGCAGTAAAGTCTGTTAAACTCTTTGCAGAGTGAAAAAATCTGTCATGAGCTGCAGATTCACCACATAAAGGTTGATGCACTTACATACCAACTGCACTTACTAAAAATATATCTCACACCAACAACCCAAAAATAGAGGCAGAGTCTACACAAGCTGTACATCCGCATTGGCGTTTGACAAAAGAAACACCACATGTTCTGGCTTTGATGCTGGAGCTTCTTGAATGCCTGTTTCTTCTGTCATATCATTGGTAGGTTCAGGTCATGTGGTCTCCAAAACTCATTGTTCCTGACTGAGATTGGTCAACTGGGACAGGGGCAGCTTCCATTTGTTTTTCTCCACAAAGTAAAAAACGTTCGCTTGTACTCACCATCAACCTAAAACATGCTATAAATGTTATGTTATGTATCCTTAAACCTGCAATAACTGATTTTTGGCCACTTGGGGGCAGCAGAAACAAGGCGTGAACATAATAATATTATAATATAGGCAACATGTTAGCAGATACGAGCCACGCACATTATACGCTGTTAATGAGTTAGTTATACTACTTATACTGTCTGTTGACCAACAGCTGTGTTGACTTTATTAGCTGAAGGAGAAATGTAGTGTGGAGTCCAAAATGGAGGAAGCTAGCCTCGAGGTCGCTGGTCATGACAGAATAAAAGTTTTAGTGTAAGAAATTTAAAGTACTGTATATACTAAGACATTTATAGTAGTGTCTACACTCCGATAGAGGTTTCATAACGGTGTTTTGTTTTTAGCTGGTGAGTTAGTTAACCTGCTCTCTTGCTAATTAGTGATGTAGTGATAGGGAGTCAATGGAATGTCCCCACATGAATAGTAATACAAGCATAAGTGTGTGTGAGAGGGTGTGTTTACTCTAGCAGACAGTAGAGAGGTGGAGTGTGTGTGTGTGTGCGTGCGTGTGACAGACGTCTGGCCTAATCGCCTTGCTGGAGGAAGTGGGACGTGAAATCCACCAGCCGCCCCATACCACACGCACAGACACACACACACACACACACACACACTGATCTACCAACCCAGCATGTAGTCTTGTCTTCTATCCTCATTTCTCCTTCCAGGAATTTTTGAAAAAAACATTTAAAAAAAAAAAAAAAAATTCAGGCCATGTACTGGTCCCTGTGAAAATGTTGAAATGACACAATTAGAAATTCTATTAAAAAATACACTAATACATGTTATACATTATATATACATTTACTATATAGATCATTTGATAGATCAAAGATATTTGAAGCTGTGATGAAATAATTATATTGACTTGTTTTAACGCAGGAATTCAGTTTACTTGAAATGCTCTATAGGCTTACTGATTTTGTTTGCTGAAATGATTTTAATATGTGTAGCAGCAAAGCAAAACTCCATGTTGAACAGTGATACAGTGGGACACAGCCTGGCTTTGTTTCTGAAGGATCGTTAGTCTGAAGCTGCTCTGCTGGCATCATGGCTCTGTCTGTATCTATATCACTGCTCGCTGTCTTGCCAGGCTGTGCTCTGCCAGCTAACTTGTAATGAATTTGCCCAGATTAGTGAATATCCAGCCTTATTGTCCAACATACTGCACATCCTGTTGATGATAATCCAGATCTTGAAATCCAAATATCAAATGAGAAAAATCTACTTTAAAGGGGCACTCCGCTGATTTTACACTGAACTTCAGTTTACTAGTCATGAGTAGTAGTATTCAGGCTGTGAAAACAGTTGCATATCTTCTGTGGCTCTGAAGGAGCTCTCTAAAGTTTGTAAAAACACAACAACAAAAAAACCCTGATGATGTCATCAGGATAATCTTGGACTGGGTTTGAGATTTGAGATTTTTACCTGAGAACTTGCGTTGCAAACTGGAGGTGTGGGCTTTGACGGAAGTGGCCATTTAGGAGGCAGGGAGGGCGTAATGGGAGTGCATTATGGGAGGTGTAGGAGACAGTGTTTTTAGATCTAAGCCCATACTAAGGACTAAACACCAGGACATATCAGCTCAAAAACATCATCTTATTTTTCTTTTTTATAGTAATGTGGGTTTTTTTGTTTGTTTTTTGATTTTTTTTGAGTCACCAAATTTAATGGAGGTGTAATATTAAATCACCAGATTTGTAGTATCGCCAGAGGATGTAGTATTGTTTGTGTATCAAAGCCTGATATATCTTATTCCTCTGTGTCATTGAGTGCCATTTTTGACCCAAAACTAATAAAAAACAGATCAATTAGCCTCCCTGTTGCACTGGGTGACATGTTTTTTTATTATCATGAACACACAAACTGTAATATATTTTTTACTCATTTTTTACAGATAGAGAAATACTCAGTAGAGCAACAAATGTGTATTACTATGCCGGTGAAAATAGTCTCCACGAAATGCATTATTCCTTCCTGTTTGAGGAACATTTGCAAAAAACTACAGGTGCTTCAAGACATTACTGAGCCTTTTTTTGAAGATGAAGGTTTATCTTAGTAAGATTTACATCTTTAGTAGGAACCAGTGTGCTCGGGGATGAATGCCACAGACTTTTCCATTTTCCACCAATAATCATTCATTCCTGAATGTGTAAACAAATCTGTAAATGCTTACACAGATCTGTAAATGCATACATAGATCTGTGAATGTGAAAACAAATCTGAATATATATAAGATAGTAATGGCTAAAAGTTCTAAGAATTTTTGCTCCAAGAGCTGGAAATACAGACAAGTCATCAATTACTCTTTAAGGCTTAAAGAGAATCCCACAGCTGAACGACCAAAACAACATGGCAGGATGCCATGCAGCCACAAAACTCATTGTGCTGTTCCGGACTGCTTTAACAACAAGCAGAAACAGGCACACCTACATTTCCATAACTTTCCATCTCAGTTAATGAGTGACTGGTCACAACCTATGGAGCCTGGCAGCATGAGCCTGTGAGCCTGAGCTCAGGGCAAAGAAACCCTGAGGTTACAGACAAATATACACACGCATTTGCAGATCTCCGCCAAAGCAGAAGTGTAGCAAAAATCACATGTAAAAAGATAGCCAATTGAGAGGCGTATCTGAGTTGTAACTCATGACCTGTCTGTATTTCCAGCTCATGGAGCAAAATACTTAGAACTTTCAGCCATTAATATCTAATCCATATTTACAGATTTGTCAACACATTCAAGAATCTGTGCACTTGCAAATGTGAATACAGATTTGTTCTTTTACACATTTACAAATCTGATTACGCACACTCGGATTGAGATACAGTAAGACAACTCTCCACACACATTTGCAAATAATTTAGCTACAATAATATCCCCATATAAATCCATCAGTGAAGACGTACAGAGACCAATCTGTACACCTACAGCAGCGGGAAATGAACCAGAATGCACTGCAGCTACAACACAAGAAAAGTTTAAGTGATTAAAGAACTCTGTGATACAGACACAATGCTGCTGAACTAGTCTCTGTATTTATATGGATAGGATCTTCTGGAAAGCGATCATCTGTCAGTCAAAGATAGATAGATGATTCTCTTCAGATATGACTATCATCACCAGTCATGGATACATGGAAGACTTTTTATTGTAAACTGGAATCTTCTGTAAATTTAAACTGATTTGAAACCAAAATACTGTAAAGAATCAAACTCTTTCTAGGCTAACAACAAGTTAAGTTGTCAAATATCAGATGTGACCCTGACCTGTTTTTCTGTTCTGGTCTGAAAGTAGACAAGCTGCACAAAGAAACCTTCAATTACACAGTGCAAAATGATATCTAGATTTAATACATGTTGATGCTTTTAAAGGCTTTTAATTTAGATGAATGAAATCACTTTTCTGTGGATACCCTGCTCTCTCCCTCTGTTGGTTGTTTTTTATACCTTCATTGTGTGATAAGAGGATATATTACCTGTCTCTGCTACAGCATTTATATCAAAGAATTTCTTTGTGTTTTTGCACAATTTCCACAAAAGCAAGGTCGAGAGTAGCAGATGGTATGTGTGTCAATTTAGTGCTGTGTGTTCCTGAAGGTGAACAATGACTGAGAAGTACCTTCAATCCAAATGATCTTTGTTTAAATATCCAAAACTGTTTTAAACTGGTCAGTTAACCACTTTGGTCCAGACTGCAACATCTCAACAACAATTGGATGCGTTGCCTTGAAATTTTGCTCAAACATTTGTGTTCTCCAGAGAATGAATCCTACAGACTTTGGTCATCCTAATTAGCAAATGTTAGCAAATTAATATGCTGAGATGGTGAACATAGTAAACATTATACCTACTAAACATTATGTTAGCATTTAGTGTCTGACTGTACTACAGCTTTACGGCAGAATGCATTTAGCCAAACTTTAAAAATATGAAGCAGGTAGTCCAAAAATGTCAAGTTGAAATTGAGATTTAGGGCTTTTTTTGTTTGTAAGGTATATATCAGAACACATAGCAGATATTAAAGGGGACATATTATGCACATTTCCAGGTCTATATTTATATTCTGGAATATATTTGTATGATTTGCAGTGCAAAACTCCTTATTTATCTTATATTGACCCATTATGCAGCTCCTCAGTTCAGCCTGTCTGAAATAGGCTGTTTAAGCTCCTGTCTCTTTAAAGCCCGCCTTTTAATGAGCCCTGTTCTGATTGGCCAGCTCCTTGGAGCTGCCCCTCAGGAGATATCCGGCAGCTCTGGATGCTACTTCAACAAACCATAAACAAACTATAGTAGTATGATTTCACTACTTTTTCTTGTTCTTTATTAGAATTGTCAACTTCTCAAATCTATTCGTACATGTTCGAGTTGGTATTTGATTCAAAATATGAGAGTGGACAACACATGGAAAAACCTTAGCAACAACCTTAGCAACCAAAGCTATGCAATGGATGGCCATTTATAGCAGGTGTGATAAGCTAATGTCGGCTCGTCACCAAGGTAGGAAAAAATGTTGCGAACAAAGTGTTCAGGGAGCATTTCTACATATGCTTACCTCAAGTTTTAGAACTTTGACCATGTTTAGCAAAGATATCCTTCATCATAACATATAACATCATAATAGTATATAACAGAAACCCACAAAAAGCATAACATGGCCCCTTTAATCAGGACACCAATAAAAGTGGGTAAAGACAAGAAGTGAGTGAACACTTGAAACCATTAATATGAACAAATACTACAGCACCAAAGATGAAATAAAATGATTAAATTTAATTAAATAGTTTGAACAGCAAGACACTAGAAGCTCTGTTGATCTCTCTCTTTTCCTCAACCTTTCATCTCTGTTGCATGTGTGTGTGTGTGTGTGTGTGTGTGTGTGTGGGTGTGTGTGTGGGTGTGTGTGTCTCCTGTCCAGATGAATCTCTCTCCACTCGGCTGGATGTGTCACTTCCTGCTCTCTGCGGTTGTCATGGAGAGGCCAGGGCTCCTGCGATAAAGAGCCATCTGCCGTCGGCATGACCACCTACAGCCTGGCCGCCGTCACGGCAACCGTGATTGATAGCCCCCAGAGAGTGACAGAGAGGGAGAGGAGAATATGATGAAAAGGGAGGAGAGAGAGATACGAAGAAGGCATGGAGGAGGAGGAGAGGAGAGGGGGAAGACAGAGGGGGTGTGGAAGAGGAGGAGAATAAAGGAGGGAGGAGAGAGAGAGAGACAGGTCCAGATGTCCTCCTGTTTGCTCTGGGGTTTTAACTCTCTCTCTCTCTCTCTGTTTCCAAGGGAGACAAATGGTAGAAACGTGACATTGAGAGTCAGTGCATCAATTGCCCATACACATACACACGCACATGCATGCACACTCACGCACGCACGCACACACGCGCACACACACACACGCGCACACACACACTCACGTACACACTGGTTCCCCAGAACATAATGGCATTCATTCAACCTCACTTCCTCCTCCGGCTGAGAGGAGGATGTATGTTTTTTATGCCACAATGAGAGTTTGGAAGGACAAATAAAGTCTTTCTTCATGATTTTAGACATTTCTAGATGTTCTGTTGCTGCAGTTGTAAGATGTTGAGAAGAAAATTTTACTTTTTTGACAATGGATCATCATACATTAAGGGATCAGAGTTGACGAGAGGGCTTGGCGCTAAACCAGAGCTAAGCAGAAGATCATTTCTGCATGTTGTTGCAATTCCTACCAGTCACCAGTAGAGGTGGATAAAATAAATAGATGACTGTTTTTCAACTTTTGAAATATTGCAGTTGAGAGTTTTATTTAATATACCAGTGACAACACACTAGCCATCCATAACACTGGCAGTGCACAATTCTGTAAAACCCTGGATTTTGCTCTGACATTTTGTAAGATTTTCTTCACCAATTTTTAAAAATTGATCATTTCTACAATTGCCATGTGTTGCTGGTTAAAGTATGGTTAAGTTAGTTAAACACTTTTCACTGCAATATATGAATGTGAAGTCCCTCCAACTCTCCTCAAACCTCCATATAAAACTGTGAACAGCCACTTGCCAGACTCATAAATGTGTGAAAACTAACTGTCCAACAACCACTAAATACTGGACTTACATGGAATTTACATCAAATCAAAGTGCTCTGTTTCTGCTTATGAGATGAATTGTTTTGGCATCTACATTCTACCATCAGCAGTCAAAAATCACATAATGTAGATTTATGATTTTAAGACACTGTCTCAACACACTCGTCACCTCAAATAAGAATAACAAGACAGCCATGCTTAGGATGACCATATTTTCAAACCCCATGACTGGGACCCTTAAGTGTACATTACTGCACGTTTATGCACATGCAAATCTATGCGCTTATGTACACAGCATAGATGTTTTCATTAGATTGAGGGACACTATTTCAGCACTTAGCATACCTGCCGGGAATATTCAGATGGCTGTCACCGGTGTTTGCCCTGCTGAAAGTAGTTTGCAGTGGTGTTACTTCCCGCTTGTAGCCACGGCTTATGTTGGTCGTCTTAATATGATCTTTTATATCAGCATTTCTACTGTGTGTGACTGAAAATGTACTCCTGCAGTGTGTGCAGAACGCAGCATTTTCATTGCCAAGTACTTTAGGAAGGAAGGAACTCTTCTCTCTTCAGCCTGACAGCTAACCGTTAGCATACTGACAGGTTCTGTCAGAAAGAGCTGCAAGCATCATAGGCTAGCAATAGCCTTGACAATGATACATTAATTGATTGACACACATACAGCTAAATCAGTGTTGAATTCAGACGTGTGGTGCATTGTTTATGTTTTTATATTGAGTTAGGTAATAATGAGTGGGACAGAAGATGATAAACATCTATGTAGGCACTGAAAACAAGACTATAATATTATAGTTATTTTGATTGTGGTGAAAACCAAGACAATTTCGCCGTGAATGTTGAAAGCAGGGACATTTTAGTGTTTTACAGATATTTGTCGGGACTCAGGACACCTAGCTTAAAACCGAGACAATACTGGACAAACCGGGACGCCTGGTCATCATAGCCTGGTCTCTGTAAGGCTGTACTTTGGCACAGTGGTAAGCTAAATGCTAACGTCAACATGCTCACAATGACAATGCCAACATGCTGATGTTCAGCAGATAATGCGTACTGTGTTGACCATCTTAGTTTAACATGCTAGCATTCAAACATATGCTAAGCACTATGGAAACATGATTAGTTTTGCAGGTATTTAGACAAAGTATTGTACAAATCTTAATTGGGCCTGATGATGGCGCTAGATGAAAAATTCAGGGGATAACCAAGGTTTTTACAAATCACTCTTAGTTGATCATGAATGTCTAACCAAATTTCATGTCAATCCTTTCAATAGTTGCTGAGATATTTCGGTCTGAACAAAGATGGTGGACTGACCAACATTGTAATCCCTGGAGTGGTGTTCTTAGCTTGGCTAAAAATATGTTCGCCACAGTGAAATAAATAGGTTCAATTTACATTAAATATGTGAGTGGCTGCTGAAATTTTTTAGATGTACCAACGTTGTTTCCAAAGAGATAAAATAGAACAGCCATTGATTTTGCCTCATTGTAGTATGCTGTTAATTTGACTTGACACTTGCCTCAAGTTAATGTTCATACTGCGATGTAATGAATGTCAGCCAATGGCCATATGAAAGAAAATAGATTTACGCTTCTGAAATACTAGAGCATGCTTTGGAAAATGTTTTGCATTAATATAAAATACACTGTAAATCTTTTGAGGTAAACAATACAAAAAAACAAAACAAAACACTGGTATGATCCTTTAAGCTTCAATAGGTTATTACTGTAATGCTGAAAAAAGCGTATTAAAGATATGTTATAATCAAACTCTTCAGTAACCTCTGTGGATATTGCTAAAATGTGGACTTTTAGCCTCCATATTTATAATTTTGCATCCTCCTGATGCAAAAATGAAATAATGTGATTGCATACATTTACATTCTCTACCAAAGCAGGAAGTGGTGTGATGTACTTAAAGCACAGTAAAAACGTCTTAGGTGGGACGTGAAGATGGATGAATGGAGATACAAAGTACATCTGACACCTGAGATCAGAGTTTGTGTCTCAAACAGCAGCCTTGTTGTCCTGCATTGTGCTCTTACTTTAATCCAGTTTATCAGTTCCCTCCTGAACTGAGAAATTCCAGTAACAGACTAGTAAGACGAGCAGCCAAACCAAGCAGCGGTGAAAACAGCTGAGTGCTTTCCAGGAAATATCCAGCTGCTGCATTTACCAAAGCTTTCATTCTGACGACCTTCATCTCTCTGAGGTGACTCATGACAGTTTCAGCCGTATTATCTCATAATTCATTTCAAATTAAAGCACCACGCTGCTGCCAAGTCTTTCTGTCGAAATTGAATATGTTATATATATGTAACTGTTTCTAAGTCTGTATCTTGAACAGATTAACTTGATTAATTTCTAATTTATTTCCAAGGCCGATCTCATTTCATCCCATTCAGTTCATCTCCTCATCTAAATCAATAGAGATATGAATCCGTCCTGTGTGGTCTGCAGGGGAAAAATCCATTTCTATGGCAGGAGATACGAGATCCTCACTGGGCCAGTGTGTGTGTGTGTGTGTGTGTGTGTGTGTTTGTGTATGTGTGTGTATGTGTGTGTCTGTGCTTGTGTGCGTGTTTGTGTGTGTGAGACTGGTGAAATACGACCCAGGGTGTCTGGGGTCCATCCATTTCCAGCAGGAGCTGCTGATGGCACTGTGTCAGCCTATCATATCGCTTAATGACTCTGAAGTCATCACTTACCTCATCCTGACATCAGGTATCGATTGGCTGACTGAGAGAGGGATGATGGATAGATCAGTGGCCAGACAGACGGATGGATGGACAGATGGAGGGATGGATGGACAGCTGAAGACGGAGCTAATCGCATTAATATTATGTTCATTACATATGACTTCCTCAGTGGTCTTTGAATTCAATAATCAGCAATACAGATCATAAATTAAATGTACACTTTCCAGTCCATGGTTGCTATAGCCTGACAATCAGGCTGAATAGCCATTTTGTTTCACTTCATTCACTGTATTCGAATCGCTGAACACACAGAAGAAAAGTCTGGAGCCAGGCTATAATGTTCACTGTACAGGAGTAGAACAGCTACAGGTTCAAGATGGCAATCTTGACTTGACTTGAGTCCAGTATGTGGATGAATTAAGAGAGCTGGGTATGCACATCCAGTCAGCCTCAGTGAACCATGGTAATGCCACAAAAGTCCCCGGCAGTCCAAAACAGAGGATGCTATTACAGTTTATGTACCGATTAACAATCCAATGTTATTTAACCTCCTCCTCCTGTGTAGTTCCACAAATAAGGCATGGTGTGTAGACAGCTGTGAGACAGGAGTAGATGGCACACAAATGACTCTTGAATAAAGTGTGTTCTGTTCAGTTAGCAACTAAGATAACTAGTGTTATCTTAGTAACTAGTAGCTGGTGTGGAAGTACCTTAAAGTGCCACCAACAGCCGCTAGATACTCTAATTGACTCCCATTCAAAAAGCCTCAACTTCTCTCTAGAAGTACAAAGGTACTCATGCTACTCATGAGTCATTATGGTCCCGTACTACCCCTTATGTGGAAGGTCCTGGCTCCAAATGGAAAAGATGACACTGTAAGCTGCAACTCTGGGCTTCAAACTGGCTCCACTGCAAACCAATGTCACACCTCACCATATCCATCTTTCTATACAATCTGTCTAATCTAATTAAAACTCCAGTTGTTTCTGTGATCTTCTTTTAGTTTCTGTCTTTCTCCTGTTGTCTGTATGTTCATGATGTAGAGTTGTCTCTTGACGTGTAAATTTTCTGCTTAAATGAAAACATTTTAAACCGGGATGGGTGGATCTTCGCCTCAAGTGGTGCCACATTTGCATCTTGTGCCTTTGAATTGATTTAATACACAATCACACTGTCTCTTAAATATGTTTCTCATTCGGTCTGAACACACTTTTAGACAGTGGTTCTCCACCAGAGAAGGTATTTTTTCCATTCAGGTTAGGTTGAGCTCAGGTATTTTGGGGTCTTGTTCACAAGTGAGCACATGAAGCTGCTGCTTTTACAGGCATCGAGGTGAGATGCCTCCTGTAGTTCTTGTTTAAGAAAACTTTGTTTAACCAATGTAGCTTTGCTGAGAGTGATGCTGAGAGGAACACAGTTACACACATTCACACCTGGAAGCTGCTCAGTAAAACCACAGTCTGATCTGCTGGCCCCTGAGCAGCTTCACCGGAGCAGTTAGGATTTAAGGACCTTGCTCAGGGGCACTTCAGCGGTGGTGTTCATGACTGGCTGGATTCAGACTGGGGGCAAAGCAATGACACACTGCAGGGATTTAAGCTCTCAGCTACTCTAAACTGGCCATCCTATGACTGAAAAGGTACATTTGTGTGTTCATTCCTCTCATCAACACTACCAACCCGCCCTGTAACTGACACAAAATACAGCCTCATGTTCTCCCCACATGTTCTTTAATCTGATGTGATCAACAGCAGAAGTAGAAATGTCTAAAATCATCAAGAAAGAAAGCGTTAATTTGTCACTAAACTAAAAACATACTAAACTAAAACATACATCCTCCTTTCAGCGAAAGGAGGATATGAGGTTGAATGAATGCTGTTATGTTCTGTGGAACCACTATATATATATATATATATATGTGTGTGTGTGTGTGCTGTACATACAAGCCAGACTGTGTCATCATTAGTATGTCTAATAAATGACCAGTATTTGTGTGTGTTTCCTGTGTGTGCGTTTGCCTCTTTGCTTTATGCTGCTGTGTCTCTCCACAACTGTCAGTGATGTCACTGGTTTATTGATGCTTTTTTTCATTGAATTTCAAAATGACTCCTAAAACACTGACAGTTAAGGGAAGAAAAGAAGACCTCCATCATGGTACATGATGAAACACCAGATTGGAAAGGAGAGTGGTGTCAGAGATGCAGAAGTGAAGGGTCAACTTTTCGTATATTTCTTTTTAATCTGGTGTGTTTTTCAGTCTTTGGTTATAATGGAGCTCAATATGACAGCACTCAAAACGTTGATGTCACTGCAAGTCATGGATACGTCCTCTGTGTGCATGTGTGTGGCTCCTCCTGCTCTCCTTTCCCCCCTGCTTCCTCATGACCTACACCCCCCTCACCCTCCCTCCCTCTCTCCCCTCCCCCCTCATCACCACAAACTGTGTGTGAGAAGAAAATGGAGGTATGGAGGGGGAGGGGAGGAGCAGATCAACCACAGATCTGTGGATCATCTGCATCACTGAACACACACACAGGGGAGGGGCTCTGAGGTCATTAGGGAGGCCACATGCTATTGGTCAACTGGGAGGTTATATATCTATCTAAGAACAATCTTTCTTTCTTTCTTTCTTCAATCCCTCATTCCTCAGTTTTAGCCAATTCATGCATGCACTGAGTGAAAGTCAAAGAGGCCACCATTCAAATACAGGTGGACACACATCTCTGGAGAAATTAGCATGTGCAGTCCACCTGACATTGTATAACTTATGAAGATGGACAGATTCTGCAGTGGATCGTGAAAGAGGCAGCAAACTGCAGCAGCAGGGTTTGACTCAGTGGCTTTTTCAAGGCAAATGCTCTGCTTAAAATCTCCATTGTTGATATTTTTGATATTCAGGATCAGATTTATCAAAGCTTTTGTGAATCTTTTCAGACACACTGTGTACCTAAGTGTGAAGTTTGTCATCTGACATGTGACTTGTGTCTCCTTCACTTCCATTTAGGGAAGATCCTGAAAGTAATGGTGGGAGAAGATACCATACACCAGGAGGAAGTGGACATCTTATTAAAAGAAAATCGACAGCAACTTGTCTTTCCAGAAACAATGTCCTCTTTATGCTGGATAATACACAGACTTCACTGTGAACACATTTCACTGGAACTTCTTTCTACCAAAGAAATAGTCCCAATGAAAACTGTTGACAGTGAGGTCTGTGGATTATCAAACATATAAATTCTATGGAGAGACTGCTGCTTTTAGCAGCTAAAACAAAGTACCACTCACTTCTATTGTGTTGTGTTCAGAGGTAGATATCTCAGATGAGCTCAGATAAACTCAAGACTGTCTATGTGGCCAGATACCACATGGTATACATAAGAAATAGTGGTAGTAATAGTAATAGTAATAGTGATTTGGGTCAACTGACCCTTTAAAGTTTCACTTGACTTCCTTTCCTCTGATGGACCCTTTCTGCATTATTGACAACATACTGCTCTTACACCTTTCATCATCATTTATATTAATAGGCTGGTGATTTTCTGTATTTTTTGTTATTACAAATCCCATGACAAGAACAAAACTGACAATGGATTGATCTACTAACAAATATGATGTATATTTGATATATGTCTTATTCCTCTGTGCCATAGAGCTCCATTGTTTTCCAAAAACTGTTAAAAACTCATCAGAGCCACACTGTTTCACTGGGTGACATGTTCCATCTGAACCTTTGAAACAATGAAAAGACTCAAGCATGCACAATCCACAATCGAAACAATCCCACCTTTAGTTTAAAGATGTATAAAGTCTCCCAACAGCCCATGATCATATACAAAACCATTATAACTAACATTACTGCACATAATAGCCAGGACAAAACATTTAAGATATTTGTAAATGAAATGTAATACCTTGTAAGGCCTTTTTTGAGAAAACTAAATTATTTTTAAGACTTTTCAAGACCTGCAGATATCCTGGATTCAGATTAATACAAAACAGGATCAACAAACAAAATCGGATGCATTGTTATAGATCCGAACAGCTACAACTGTAAAATGCTGCATACACATTAAGTGTCAATTATTATAATACAATATTGTAATACATAATATATACAATAAAGATATTGTGACATGTGACAGTAGTAAAACAGGTGTAAATAATAAAATGAAGGCTGAATGATGGCTGAATTCCATTTAGCTGCTCCAGTTTTAGGGTCCTGATATTGTGCATACTGGCTCACTGTCACAATGTCATGACTTACTGGGATGCTTGAATAGAGCAGAGCCATTGTTAATGTTATTAGTCAATAACAATGCAACAGACAAGCAGGGTAAGGAAGTCTGACAGCACTGAGAGATGGACTAACATATTGTAGATTTTGTCTTTAAATGGGATTTGTTGAAAATAAGTAAAATATAGAGCAATGTCAGCCTGATTCTTTAAAGAAAGGACTTTACATTTTGGGGAAGGTGCTTATTTAATGAAAGACTGCTTGTTTTACACTTAAAATGAAGCTATGGCCATCAGCTGGTTAGCTTAGCTTAGCACAAAGACTGTATACAGGGGGGGACCACTAGCCTGGCTCTACCCAAATGTAAACAGTCCACCTTCTGACATGTAACATGTCTTTTGTTTAATCTATAGCAAGTTTAAACATGTATTATGGTGGTTATTTGGCCAGGTGCATTTAGCATTTAGCTTTAAGCTAAGCTAAGTCTCCTGGTCCTAGCTTTATTTTTACCACACACCCATGAAAATAGTATTGATCTTTTTCATCTAACTCTCAGCAAGAAAGAAAGTAAGAGTTTATCCCCAAAATTTCCCATCTTTCCCATCAAATTTTTACATCTTTATCATGAAGTCTTACTCATCTAACAGAAAAAAAAAAATCTGTTTCAGTCCTGTGCATGTTCAGTTTTAACATGTGTTGCAACTTATTGGGTCACTGGGTCACCTCTCACACAAGTTTGTAGCCTTTATCAGTTAATGGTAAATAGTCACATAACCAATGGACAGATGAAAATATTAAAAACCACACCTAAAAACGTGTTTTCTTTCAGAGCCATGCAACTGAAATGATGGAGCAAGGTGACATCATCCATTTAAACCTTTTTCTGATTGGAGGAAACCCAGGTGAACCAATCCTCCTTTGAAGCTGCAGGTTAAATGTTTATTGCTGTCTAGTTAGTGATGTACTGCCAAGTACTTCAATGTGCAAATTACGTGTGTTTACAAGACATCAGATACTAGACTGTAAGATAAAGAACCTGAAAAAGCATGTAAGTGGACCTTGAGTCATGATTAGTTTGTCACAAACATTGATCACAAGGTCAAGAATGAAGGTCCATGACAAGCTGATATTATCTAAACACATTGAGTCAGATGAGTCAGTGCTGAAATGATCAGTTCTCAGACAAAGACGATGAATAAACTGTGTCTGTGTTCAAACAGGTAAGTCAGGTAACTGAACAGTCTACGGGGATGAGGACTTCCAACATGATTGTTGTTATATCAGTTGAGCACCTCCTGCAGAGTTCAATAGAGCAGCACCTGGCTTAAAGCTCCATCCACCATCTGTATGAGGCAACAGTTGTCTGATGATCTCATCCTGGATACAGTCACCCTCACTGTAACTCTATCTTCCTTTATTCTCCTCTCATGCAGTGTGTGTGTGCATGTGTGTTGTCCCCATGTTGTGGGGACTCGCCTCCCTGATGGGGACAAAAAGCAAGTCCCTTTAATGTAAATCATTCATTTTAGGGTGAAGACTTGGTTTAAAGTTAAGACTAGCTTTTCTAAAGGTAACTTTAGAGTTATAGTAAGGTTAGGGTGAGGGTTAGGGTTAGGCATGTAGTGGTTATGGTTAAGGTTAGAATAAGTCCCCAGGAATGAATGTAAGTCAATGTAATGTCCTCTGAGGTAGTGGAAACATGTGTGTGTGTGAGTGTGTGTGTGTGTGTGTGTGTGTGTGTGTGTGTGTGTGTGTGTTTCATGTAATACAGGCTCAGTTATGAAACATTTAGAGATGACCCTGACTGATAACAATAGAAAGACACAGACAAACAAACACACTGTCATATATGTGATCTCATTTCACAGTGACTCTCCTTCTGAGCATGAGTGAGTATAGTGTTTTCTAAGGGATTTAGGTGCTATGAAGAAAGTTTCTGAGGACTTTTTGTCTCTGTGTTTTCACTACAATACTCCTATAATCCTTTTAATAATTAATTCTGTAGAATATTATTCTGAATTTGAGGTTTCCTACTGTGCAGACTGGTGAGGACTTGGCTCACACTGACCTCTGGTGGATCACATAGGAACTGCATCTGATGCCAACACAAATATGTGAGATTGGATAATTTTCCTCAATAAATAAATGAAAAAGTTTATTTTTTTACCTCATTTGTTTAATTGGGTTCACTTTATCTAGTTTTAGGACTTGTGTAAATATCTGATCACGTTTTCGGTCATATTTATGCAGAAAAACAGAAATTTCTAAAGGGTTCACAAACTTTCAAGCAGCACTGTATGTAAGAAGTTGGGTTCATTTTTGAAAAAATGTTGTGTAACCTCTGCAGCAGTACAGTATATTTGGTGTCTTTGGGGTTGGGCATTTGTAAATGCATAACAGACAGAGTATGCAGCTTTTTTACTTGAGTAAATGTACCACAGTGTAAAAATACTCAATTACAAAACTATTGGATTATTATTACAGAGAAATAAAGCAACTTTTTAACTACAACAACTACAACTTTATATACAGTTGGGAAATTTCATCTATAACAAAGAATCATACTTTCTAAACTGATCATATGTTTTGTGTGTAAAATGTTAATCTGAAAACCAGCTAATAACTCTACTACAAGTATAGCAAAAAAAGAAGCTATTACCCAAGTAAATTACAAAATTGCTCATAGGTACAGTACTTGAGTAAATTATTGGCTATATATCATATATTATATAACATAATATATAAGTTATAGCAAATATATCGGTTATTTTTCACCATGGCACAGATAAACAGCAGCCTAGTTACCTTCCTAAAAAACTTTACTTTATCTTTTTTGTCCTTGTTGTCTTTGCTCTAATAGTTTATTACCTGAAGTTTTTTTCTCTTTTTTAAGAAATATTTGGGGCATTTTTGTCTTTATTGCAGAACAGAAACATGGGGAGAGAAGGGCGTGACATCCAAGGGAGGTCTACCTGGAGACATTGTGGTTATGTGGTATGCATCAGTCTGATCAAATATAGTTTCTCTCTCTGTGTCTGCATGTTTGCACATAACTTGACCCTTTGAGTTATTCCTGGCTGTGTGTTTACAGCTATGTGATACATGAAACAACACTAATAAACAAACAATATCCATTCAGGCCCAGCTTTGAAATTGTATTTAAATAGGGCCTTTTTCTCTTGTCAGTAATGGATAAATGAATGAAATGTGATGGACAGGGATGGATTTATTGTGTGTGTGTGTGTGTGGCTGTGACATCTTGAATCTTTCCTGTTATCAGTCATTAGTGAGAGTGCAGTTCAGCCAACTTTTATGTGATTTCTGACTAAATCTTAAAATAGCCAAAAAAGTAACAGACTACAGAACGTGACAAGATAATTAAGAGTGCCTGTAAATCTGGTGCATGATGGCGTTTTATGACATTTATGGTAAGTTCAGCATCTACTGTATGTACACAATTATTATATTCACTAAATTAAAGATAACATGTATGATATTTTATTAATAGTTCTGTTCTCTCTGTCCACACTGGAGCTCTGCTTAAATTCTCTCTCAATTTAAATTTGAACCTCAAAGAAAATCATCTTGTACCCTTTCATCCGTAAGGTGTACATCTAGTCACATTGTACGAATACACTGATGTTAGGAGCTCTATTTATATTAATTTTACACATACTGTATTATACATTTGAGGCAGTTCAGTGTAGGCTGACAGATTACTTGTCTCTGTCTGTCTTTTCCAGTCATAAAGCCTGGAGAAGCTCTTTCAGAACTTTTTTATCAGCTCTAAGGTTTTATATTTTGGAAATTTATCTGTTTTAACATTTAAGTAACAGTATTTCATCATCGAAATACTCATCTGAAGGTTCCCGCAATTTAACTTACTTTATTTTTTGTTTGGATTTTGTTTTCATGTTAAGTTTTTATTTTCACATGTTCTTTCAGTTGAATTTCTCAGATGATCATTTACTGTCGTCATACCTATTGTGCTGGTGAAATCATAGCTGCTTACATTTTTGCTGAGGTTTTCAAGAGCTTCCAGCAGATTCTTTAAGGAATAAAAAAGTGTGAAATGTTTCTTCACAAGATGTGCTTAACCGTGAGTGGTAACAATGTACTTCTGTCTCTACATGAATACAATAAACCAGATATATCATAGCTTTAAACATGTTTGACAGAAATCATCTAACAGCCTAAATTAGCCTGACTTGTGCTTAGTACATTTCTGAAGCTCTTTCTTTACTCAAGAAATGTCTCGTAAACAAGCTCACAGTGCTCTAACACAGCCTTACTTAAAATTCACACCACCACATCAAATGAAGGTCAATTTATTTGTATATTGAACATCAGCTATAGTTCCTGACCCAGCGCAAGCTCTCTCGAGGAAAAAATCCTGAGCTTGTAGGAAATTGGAGAGATCCCCTCTACATGGACGGCTGGGTGTTCTACAGGATCCATTTTTGTTGTTGTTGCTGTATTTTTTCCAGTTTCCCCTCCAGTATTAATGTTCCATTTCCGAGGATGCAGCAGGGCACACAGCAGACAGTGATGGAGGTCAGGTGGACTCCGGCGCATCTCAGCAGGAAGAGAAACGATGGCAGGATCGTATGCAAAGAACAGACATCACAGAGTATTATTCAATGCTAACTGTTTCCTGCAATGTGGATATGTGTGTGGCGCTGTCCCGACTGTGAGAATGTGGGGTGGTGGGAGGAACCAACCTGACGGCCTTTTATTGAAGAGGAGGGCTTAGATGGGTGGAGGGCTGGGTTGTGTGAAGGCAAGGAAGGACTGTAGCTCCTGCAGAGTGGCACGCTCCATTGAGTCTCTGGCCAGACACATGTACAACAAAATCTTGGTGTCTGAAAAGTAAGAGCAAAAGCAGGAGATCAAGGTTTAAGGGGGCAGGTACAGTACTCTGTGAGAGGAAAAAACAACAACAGAAGAAGATACTGTCTGATATAAAACTGTGTCTTACCTCGGGACAGTGCACTGTTGATTCTAATGTGGTTCTGGATGAAGTCTTCAGTTGTGAAATATTCTCTTCCATTCAGCAATGAATAGAAGAGTGCGCCCAGCTGCCAAACCGTGGTGGGATGAGCCCAGTATGCGTTACAGTCAAACCACTCTGGAGGGACGTATGCACGGGTACCTAGAACAGGCAGCAGCAGAGAAATTGAGGAAGACAAAGGCAGAAAGTGCGAGAGAATGAGAAGGGGGCTAAGCTTTCTTTAAACATGAAAGTTATTATTCTTAAAAATTGGCTAATGGATATCATACCACAGAAAGAATCGTAAGATGTCTCTGTTGAGAAGCTGCCACAGCCAAAATCAATCAGCCGGATTCTTGGGGCACCAGTTGGAGAACGCTGAATCAGGGTGTTTTCTAACTTGATGTCCCTGTGAAAGACACCCTTGGCGTGCATGTCAATGGCTGCATCCACCAGCTGACTCAGGATCATCTGAGATAGAGAGATATAGACATACAGTAGTTGAGAGGGACTGTAAGGCAGTATTTTCTCCAGATTCTTGGCAGGATGGAAAAGTGTCTAAAATAACATCATGAGGCAAAATTTTTCAGAACAGTTCCTCAAACTTTAAACACTGCTGAACTGTCAGTCTCAGTTGTCTTTCAGAAGAACTGAATTGAGAGTTAATGTTATAAATATCTGTTTGAATAAAATGTGTGAACCTCTTGTATCAGCAGCCAAGCCTGTTAGCGTGGAGAGCTATTGTAACCATGATTGAGACTGACTGGCACTAGCATATTCCTGGCTGGCTATCATGTTAGCTGTTATCATGCCAGCTACAGTATTTTACCAAGTAGCCCTATGAGTAGTCCCTACATCACCACTCTCTAGTACTGCCTATTTTACAAGGAAGTTGGATGTGCAGTTCAGATCACACTAAATGTGATAAATGTAACTTTTCAGTTGTGGTTTGAACCAAATCAATCAAGCTTTAGACTGCAGCCTAAAACACTCTACTGAAAAAGACAAATGAAATTCAATCAAGTGTTGACCTTGGTTGCAGTTTTAGCCAGAGTGACCTTCTCATCAGGTAAGCTCTGCTCTAAAGGATGCCAAGAACTGCTTTTCTACACACACATAGACAGAAGCATCCTCCACATAGCCTCAGTACCTTAGCCTCATGTTCCGGCAAGGAGCCTCCGTTGATTTGAAGGTACTTGTGGAGGTCCAGGGAGTAAGCTGGTCTTTCCAAAACCAGGATTAGCTCATGTTCAAGAGCGTACCAGTCCAGAAGGGATATGGCAGCGGATTGTCCATCTGATCCTGGTAGACCTGCAGTCTTGAGCATGAGGGCCACCTCCAGAATGATGTAATACACCTTCCCATTGCAAACCTAAAGAAAACAAATGTATACATGTTGAGTGGTAAATGAGGTTCAATTGAGGTAATCTTTGCAAATCCAAATTGATTGCATATGAATGTCAATTTAAAGAGAAAGATTTGAAATATAAGCAGCTGCAGAACTGATGGCTTGTCTGTTTTGCTCATCCACATAAGAGCTGTGAAAGAAATGTTCAACTTTCAGGTAACAGTTCGAATTTCAACAGTTTGTGTTTGACATCAGATAAAATCACTCACCACTCGTTCGCGCCTCACAATATCCCTGGGTACATGCTTGATAGCCACCTGCAGGACAGAAATACAAGTCTTTTGGTTGGCACTTTCTGAAGCTGTGGTGATGGTATAATGTGTGTATTAACGTGTTTGTAAGACTTACTGGTAAAGAATCTTCTTTACGGAAGCCAGCATATACTGAACCGAAGCCTCCCTGACCGATCGGTGCTTGCTGGACATACTTGTCTTCAAATTCAGCTACACACAAACACAGAGAGATTTATTTTACTATTTACTTCCAACACTTCTCCTAACCAATCCTGATTTCATTCTTTCACTCTCTACAAAGGCCAGGCTAAAAGTAATCTCTTGTAGAAGGTGCAGGCAGCGTGTCTTCACTTAGCTTACACAGCAGTAGCAGCACACAAACTAATCTTTCTCTAACTTTCTTTTACACTATCAGCCCACCTCTGCTGGTGCTCCCTGAGGAGGCCAGCTCAAAAACTTTCTGCTCTTCCAGTGAGACGTTGTTAAAAATATGGCTGATGATCACTTTCTCACTGGAGACAGTAGCGCTGGATGCAGTGGAGCTGGATCCAGTAGTGATGGATTCAGTAGAGCTGGACTTCATGCTGGATCCAGTAGAGATGGACTTCATGCTGGATCCAGTAGAGCTGGACTTTATGCTGGATCCGGTAGAGCTGGACTTCATGCTGGATCCAGTAGAGCTGGACTTCATGCTGGATCCGGTAGAGCTGGACTTCATGCTGGATCCAGTAGAGATAGATTCAGTGGGAGTGGACACAGTGATGCTGGTGCTGTCGCTACACCTCATCCTTTTCGCAGATGTCCCAGCATCAACACTGGCCTCTCTCTTGCCCCACTGTCTTGTATAATTCTTCACTGACCCTTCACTGGGCCTCATTTTTTTCCCGGGCATCTTTCCATCATGGCTAGCCCTCCTCTTCCTTGGATTGACACCCTCCTGCACCTTGTTGCAGGGTTCAGTGGACTGGGTGATGTTGCAAACCTTGATCTTTTTCATAGGTGCAACATCACTGTCCTCCCTTCCTCTCTTCCTTACACTGAAATCCATGTTGTTCTCTACAAATGAGAAAAACCGTGTGAACAACTTCCTGTACTGCACAAGCTTGCATGATGACCCATTGGGGTTGTGCACTTTGACATAAGAAACATATAATGAACTTGCACCTAGTTAAAGTGATGGAGGTGAATAATCATATCAGTACTGATCATGAGGTGTTGATAATAAGGGGAAGAGCAAAGTAAATAAGCAAATACAAGACTTCAACCCTTCTCAGACGTGCACCTTGTAAGTTCATGTGTGGGCAAGTTTTACTGTCAGTCTCATGTTTGAATAAGTCCCAAATCACTTTTCCATCAAAGTCTAGATCAGACTTAGCATTATTTTTTAACACATTCAACACAACTCATGAGAATTGAAAGCTGTCACATAAATGTAAAAACAGCAGCAGCATAAAGTCAGAGGGGTATTGATTTTATTATTTGTGACAAATTTAATAAAATCTATTTAATATACCACAATACTGTGTATTTTACCAAAATGTGTTTTTCCCTCCTCTGTGTATAAAAGGCAGGAAAACTTAAAACATAGCAATCATCAGACCATCAGTCATTTTAAACATAGTTTGGTTGATGAGAAAATAAGTTACAATAGGAGTTCTACTGGTGCTTTGATTAGACTAATGAGAAGCAGGGACTGTGTATCTCTGTAAAATTAGTTTTAAAACCCATCTCTTTATATCATTATTTTCTGAACAGCAGTGTGTTATAAACCCTCCACTAAAGCTGGACCTAGATGTTGGATCATTACATGACAGAATTGCCTTGTATACAGAATATTGTTTGGACTAAAAGTTATTATTTAATAGTTGTATTATTATATTCAGGTCTGTAAACTAACTACAAATTTTGAATTTCTATTAAGTCAAAGCACACATGTACGTCACAAATAAGTTTTCAGCATTTAAAAAAACTCTCAACAACAGGACTCTTACCTACAACTCGAGGCACTAAATCAGAAATGGTACCCACACCTGATAAATCATATGGATTATCTCATGTCAGTAGAGATTGCAAGTTCTTTGCCACAACTACACACTTACCTCGATCTTTTCCAGAACTTGGAGTCATGAACTTTTGTGTAGACGTAGAAGACATGACGTTGACGTTTCGAACGAGACTCATTTGACGATACAAGCACTTGCAGAGATCTGAAGAGTGTGTACTGATCAGAGTGTGGCTCTGTTCTCAATATGAAAACATACTAACTGCATTCGGAATGGAATGATGCCATGACTGTGACATCACAAGTTCAGAGGCAAACAGCAGGCAAAATTCCATATTTTTATTTGAGTTCAGGTGACTAATTTCATCCTGTGTGGAGTGTGTTTCCTCCTACCACAGTAACTACAGTCCCACTTCACCACTGGTCTTCATATTTGGAATAAAGTCTCATCTGGAGAGACATTTAGTGTATCTCCGCTTTTGCACAAGAAACCAAAATAATAATCATTCTGAGAGCAAATCCCTTCATGTTAATGAAATGGGCTGTTAATTTGTCTTTTCTTGCCCTTTTAACACATTTTCTGTGTAATGTGTGTTTATTTAACACTATCAACTCACAGCTGAAGTAGTTTAAAATTTTTTAAAAAGTGAATTTGTAAAATTTAAGCTTAATAAATTGTGTCAATTGTAGATTTTGTTTCCATCAAGTCCCCTTAATGTGAATATAAACAAACAGATGTGACAAGATTGCATACTTAATCATCTGATACATCATGGCATGTAACTACTTCCCACCTAGGATGGATGATTAGTGTTTTTTAATGTGTGAGTTGTTTTATCAACCACTATGGTGATAGAGAGGAAGAGGATGGTGATGTTGAACAAGGGCCTTGATCCGCGGACATTGCTGTTGGGTACACCACTGATGCACATGTTGTATTTAGTCTGTATTTTCGGGCTTTCTGGTAGAGTGGAGGCCTTTAAGCTTTGTGTACTATACAAAAAGCAACTTCTCCACCTCACCCAACTGTACAAACCTTTTTGCAGTATTCCAGCGTTTTGTTTTGTTTTTTCAAATATCTGAGTTATGTGCATGAAATCATGCAAATAGAAACCAATAGAAACATACCTACTTTCTTACTGTATTGTTCTAATAAGAGCCAGGCATTTCAGTGACCTCCTGACCTTTACCCCAGACAGTCCAGTCAGTAACAATGGCTGCAATCACTTCTCTTTAATATATATATATATATCTAACCAGGACAACAGATTTAATTAGGAAGAAATTCTTGATGAAAGGAATGCAGACATGAAAATGAATAATTTATTCAAAGGCTTTACAGTAATGAATCCAAATTATATTTGAGTATGAACATTTTAATTAACTTTATAGTTTTAATAATTATGACATTGTTACATTTTAAAGGGTTTAAGATCAAAACTTCAACTTTCAATTTTAACTTTTCATTTAAAATTGATGCAAAAATCACACCAAGAGCAGGCGTGTAACACTCTGGGAGGCCACAAGAAACCCCAAGGTAACATCTAGGAAACTAAAGGTCTCTCTTGCAGTGGCTACAGTCGATGTTAATGAGTCCATCATAAGGAGAACATTGAACATCAATGGTGTGCATGGCAGAGTTGCAAGGAAAGAAACCACTTCTCTCCAAAAAGAACATTGCTGCCGTCTACGGTTCTCTCAAGATCACATGGATAAGCCAGAAGCTGATTGGAAAAATGTTCTGTGGATGGATGAGACCAAAATCGAACTTTTTGGCTTGAGAGAGAAGTGTTCTGTTTGGCAATGAGCAAACACTGCATTCCAGCATAAGAGTCTTATCCTATCTGTGAAACATGATGGTGGCAGTATCATAGTTTGGGCTGCTTTGCTGCTTATGGACCAGGACAGCTTGCAATCATTGAAGGAGCTATGAGTTCTGAGTTGTACCAGTCAATTCTATAGGAAAATGTTAAGGTATTTGTCTGTGAACTGAGGCTCAACAGACAGTGGGTCATGCAGTAAGACAACAACTCTAAACACACAAGTCACTCTACCAAAGAATGGTTAGAGCAGAAGACAGATAATGTTTTGGAATAATCGAGTCAAAGTCCTGACCCTAATCCTATAGAAATGCTGTGGAAGGACCTGAAGCAGGCAGTTCATGTAAAGAAGCCCACAACATCCCTGAGTTGAGACTGTTCTGTAAGGACGAATGGCCTAAAATTCCTCCAAGCTGATGTGCAGGGCTGATAAACAGTTACCCGAAACGTTTGGTTGAAGTTATTGCTGCAAAAGGGGGTCACACCAATTACTGAAAGCAAGGGTTCACAAACTTTTGCCTCCCACAAATATGTGAGATTGGATAATCTTCCTCAATAAATAAATGAAAAAGTTTATTTTTTTTACCTCATTTGTTTAATTGGGTTCACTTTATCTAGTTTTAGGACTTGTGTAAATATCTGATCACGTTTTCGGTCATATTTATGCAGAAAAACAGAAATTTCTAAAGGGTTCACAAACTTTCAAGCAGCACTGTATGTAAGAAGTTGGGTTCATTTTTGAAAAAATGTTGTGTAACTTCTGCAGCAGTACAGTATATTTGGTGTCTTTGGGGTTGGGCATTTGTAAATGCATAACAGACAGAGTATGCAGGTTTTTTACTTGAGTAAATGTACCACAGTGTAAAAATACTCAATTACAAAACTATTGGATTATTATTACAGAGAAATAAAGCAACTTTTTAACTACAACAACTACAACTTTATATACAGTTGGGAAATTTCATCTATAACAAAGAATCATACTTTCTAAACTGATCATATGTTTTGTGTGTAAAATATTAATCTGAAAACCGGCTAATAACTCTACTACAAGTATAGCAAAAAAAGAAGCTATTACCCAAGTAAATTACAAAATTGCTCATAGGTACAGTACTTGAGTAAATTATTGGCTATATATCATATATTATATAACATAATATATAAGTTATAGCAAATATATCGGTTATTTTTCACCATGGCACAGATAAACAGCAGCCTAGTTACCTTCCTAAAAAACTTTACTTTATCTTTTTTGTCCTTGTTGTCTTTGCTCTAATAGTTTATTACCTGAAGTTTTTTTCTCTTTTTTAAGAAATATTTGGGGCATTTTTGTCTTTATTGCAGAACAGAAACATGGGGAGAGAAGGGCGTGACATCCAAGGGAGGTCTACCTGGAGACATTGTGGTTATGTGGTATGCATCAGTCTGATCAAATATAGTTTCTCTCTCTGTGTCTGCATGTTTGCACATAACTTGACCCTTTGAGTTATTCCTGGCTGTGTGTTTACAGCTATGTGATACATGAAACAACACTAATAAACAAACAATATCCATTCAGGCCCAGCTTTGAAATTGTATTTAAATAGGGCCTTTTTCTCTTGTCAGTAATGGATAAATGAATGAAATGTGATGGACAGGGATGGATTTATTATGTGTGTGTGTGTGTGGCTGTGACATCTTGAATCTTTCCTGTTATCAGTCATTAGTGAGAGTGCAGTTCAGACAACTTTTATGTGATTTCTGACTAAATCTTAAAATAGCCAAAAAAAGTAACAGACTACAGAACGTGACAAGATAATTAAGAGTGCCTGTAAATCTGGTGCATCATGGCGTTTTATGACATTTATGGTAAGTTCAGCATCTACTGTATGTACACAATTATTATATTCACTGAATTAAAGATAACATGTATGATATTTTATTAATAGTTCTGTTCTCTCTGTCCACACTGGAGCTCTGCTTAAATTCTCTCTCAATTTAAATTTGAACCTCAAAGAAAATCATCTTGTACCCTTTCATCCGTAAGGTGTACATCTAGTCACATTGTACAAATACACTGATGTTAGGAGCTCTATTTATATTAATTTTACACATACTGTATTATACATTTGAGGCAGTTCAGTGTAGGCTGACAGATTACTTGTCTCTGTCTGTCTTTTCCAGTCATAAAGCCTGGAGAAGCTCTTTCAGAACTTTTTTTATCAGCTCTAAGGTTTTTATATTTTGGAAATTTATCTGTTTTAACATTTAAGTAACATTTAGCTCATAATACCGTATTATCCCACTAGAACACTGCGCTCCCAGTATGCAGGCTTACTGGTGGTTCCTACAGTCTTTAAAAGTAGAATGGGAGGCAGAGCCTTCAGCTATCAGGCTCCTCTTCTATGGAACCATCTACCAGATTCAGTCCGGGGTGCAGACACCCTCTCTATGTTTAAGAGTAGGCTTAAAACTTTCCTTTTTGATAAAGCTTATAGTTAGGGCCGACCAGGCTCGCCTTGGATCAGCCCTTAGTTATGCTGCTATAGGCCTAGACTGCTGGGGGACTTCCCATGATGCACTGAGCTCCTCTCTCCTCCTCCTCCTCTCCATCTGTATGCATTCATGTAACATCAATGCATGTCACTAACTTTGCTTCTTCCCCGGAGTTTTTTGTGCTTTCTCATCTCACAGGTAAACATGGGTCCTGGGCCGAGCTTTCGCGGTCCTTCACAGTCCTGATGGCATCCTTCCCTGTCTATTGATGCTTGTGCTTGTTGTTGTTGTTGTGATTGTTGCTCTCCTGTCCCCCCTCCCCCTTTCCCTCTCTCTTTCTCTCTCTCAACCCAACCGGTCAAAGCAGATGGCCGCCCACCAAGAGCTGGGGTCTGCTTGAGGTTTCTACCTGTTAAAGGGGAGTTTTTCCTTAGCGCTGTCGCCAAGTGCTTGCTCATGGGGGAATTGTTGGGTCTCTGTAATTAAAGAGTATGGTCTTGACCTGCTCTATGTGAAAAGTGCCTTGAGATGACTTCTGTTGTGATATGGCGCTATATAATTAAAAATTGATTGATTGATTGATTGATATTTCATCATCGAAATACTCATCTGAAGGTTTCCACAATTTAACTTACTTTATTTTTTGTTTGGATTTTGTTTTCATGTTAAGTTTTTATTTTCACATGTTCTTTCAGTTGAATTTCTCAGATGATCATTTACTGTCGTCATACCTATTGTGCTGGTGAAATCATAGCTGCTTACATTTTTGCTGAGGTTTTCAAGAGCTTCCAGCAGATTCTTTAAGGAATAAAAAAGTGTGAAATGTTTCTTCACAAGATGTGCTTAACCGTGAGTGGTAACAATGTACTTCTGTCTCTACATGAATACAATAAACCAGATATATCATAGCTTTAAACATGTTTGACAGAAATCATCTAACAGCCTAAATTAGCCTGACTTGTGCTTAGTACATTTCTGAAGCTCTTTCTTTACTCAAGAAATGTCTCGTAAACAAGCTCACAGTGCTCTAACACAGCCTTACTTAAAATTCACACCACCACATCAAATGAAGGTCAATTTATTTGTATATTGAACATCAGCTATAGTTCCTGACCCAGCGCAAGCTCTCTCGAGGAAAAAATCCTGAGCTTGTAGGAAATTGGAGAGATCCCCTCTACATGGACGGCTGGGTGTTCTACAGGATCCATTTTTGTTGTTGTTGCTGTATTTTTTCCAGTTTCCTCTCCAGTATTAATGTTCCATTTCCGAGGATGCAGCAGGGCACACAGCAGACAGTGATGGAGGTCAGGTGGACTCCGGCGCATCTCAGCAGGAAGAGAAACGATGGCAGGATCGTATGCAAAGAACAGACATCACAGAGTATTATTCAATGCTAACTGTTTCCTGCAATGTGGATATGTGTGTGGCGCTGTCCCGACTGTGAGAATGTGGGGTGGTGGGAGGAACCAACCTGACGGCCTTTTATTGAAGAGGAGGGCTTAGATGGGTGGAGGGCTGGGTTGTGTGAAGGCAAGGAAGGACTGTAGCTCCTGCAGAGTGGCACGCTCCATTGAGTCTCTGGCCAGACACATGTACAACAAAATCTTGGTGTCTGAAAAGTAAGAGCAAAAGCAGGAGATCAAGGTTTAAGGGGGCAGGTACAGTACTCTGTGAGAGGAAAAAACAACAACAGAAGAAGATACTGTCTGATATAAAACTGTGTCTTACCTCGGGACAGTGCACTGTTAATTCTAATGTGGTTCTGGATGAAGTCTTCAGTTGTGAAATATTCTCTTCCATTCAGCAATGAATAGAAGAGTGCGCCCAGCTGCCAAACCGTGGTGGGATGAGCCCAGTATGCGTTACAGTCAAACCACTCTGGAGGGACGTATGCACGGGTACCTAGAACAGGCAGCAGCAGAGAAATGGAGGAAGACAAAGGCAGAAAGTGCGAGAGAATGAGAAGGGGGCTAAGCTTTCTTTAAACATGAAAGTTATTATTCTTAAAAATTAGCTAATGGATATCATACCACAGAAAGAATCGTAAGATGTCTCTGTTGAGAAGCTGCCACAGCCAAAATCAATCAGCCGGATTCTTGGGGCACCAGTTGGAGAACGCTGAATCAGGGTGTTTTCTAACTTGATGTCCCTGTGAAAGACACCCTTGGCGTGCATGTCAATGGCTGCATCCACCAGCTGACTCAGGATCATCTGAGATAGAGAGACATAGACATACAGTAGTTGAGAGGGACTGTAAGGCAGTATTTTCTCCAGATTCTTGGCAGGGTGGAAAAGTGTCTAAAATAACATCATGAGGCAAAATTTTTCAGAACAGTTCCTCAAACTTTAAAGTTAGTTGTCTTTCAGAAGAACTGAATTGAGAGTTAATGTTATAAATATCTGTTTGAATAAAATGTGTGAACCTCTTGTATCAGCAGCCAAGCCTGTTAGCGTGGAGAGCTATTGTAACCATGATTGAGACTGACTGGCACTAGCATATTCCTGGCTGGCTATCATGTTAGCTGTTATCATGCCAGCTACAGTATTTTACCAAGTAGCCCTATGAGTAGTCCCTACATCACCACTCTCTAGTACTGCCTATTTCACAAGGAAGTTGGATGTGCAGTTAAGATCACACTAAATGTGATAAATGTAACTTTTCAGTTGTGGTTTGAACCAAATCAATCAAGCTTTAGACTGCAGCCTAAAACACTCTACTGAAAAAGACAAATGAAATTCAAGTGTTGACCTTGGTTGCAGTTTTAGCCAGAGTGACCTTCTCATCAGGTAAGCTCTGCTCTAAAGGATGCCAAGAACTGCTTTTCTACACACACATAGACAGAAGCATCCTCCACATAGCCTCAGTACCTTAGCCTCATGTTCCGGCAAGGAGCCTCCGTTGATTTGAAGGTACTTGTGAAGGTCCAGGGAGTAAGCTGGTCTTTCCAAAACCAGGATTAGCTCATGTTCAAGAGCGTACCAGTCCAGAAGGGATATGGCAGCGGATTGTCCATCTGATCCTGGTAGACCTGCAGTCTTGAGCATGAGGGCCACCTCCAGAATGATGTAATACACCTTCCCATTGCAAACCTAAAGAAAACAAATGTATACATGTTGAGTGGTAAATGAGGTTCAATTGAGGTAATCTTTGCAAATCCAAATTGATTGCATATGAATGTCAATTTAAAGAGAAAGGTTTGAAATATAAGCAGCTGCAGAACTGATGGCTTGTCTGTTTTGCTCATCCACATTAGAGCTGTGAAAGAAATGTTCAACTTTCAGGTAACAGTTTGAATTTCAACAGTTTGTGTTTGACATCAGATAAAATCACTCACCACTCGTTCGCGCCTCACAATATCCCTGGGTACATGCTTGATAGCCACCTGCAGGACAGAAATACAAGTCTTTTGGTTGGCACTTTCTGAAGCTGTGGTGATGGTATAATGTGTGTATTAACGTGTTTGTAAGACTTACTGGTAAAGAATCTTCTTTACGGAAGCCAGCATATACTGAACCGAAGCCTCCCTGACCGATCGGTGCTTGCTGGACATACTTGTCTTCAAATTCAGCTACACACAAACACGGAGAGATTTATTTTACTATTTACTTCCAACACTTCTCCTAAACAATCCTGATTTCATTCTTTCACTCTCTACAAAGGCCAGGCTAAAAGTAATCTCTTGTAGAAGGTGCAGGCAGCGTGTCTTCACTTAGCTTACACAGCAGTAGCAGCACACAAACTAATCTTTCTCTAACTTTCTTTTACACTATCAGCCCACCTCTGCTGGTGCTCCCTGAGGAGGCCAGCTCAAAAACTTTCTGCTCTTCCAGTGAGACGTTGTTAAAAACATGGCTGATGATCACTTTCTCACTGGAGACAGTAGTGATGGATTCAGTAGAGCTGGACTTCATGCTGGATCCAGTAGAGATGGACTTCATGCTGGATCCGGTAGAGCTGGACTTCATGCTGGATCCGGTAGAGCTGGACTTCATGCTGGATCCGGTAGAGCTGGACTTCATGCTGGATCCAGTAGAGATAGATTCAGTGGGAGTGGACACAGTGATGCTGGTGCTGTCGCTACACCTCATCCTTTTCGCAGATGTCCCAGCATCAACACTGGCCTCTCTCTTGCCCCACTGTCTTGTATAATTCTTCACTGACCCTTCACTGGGCCTCATTTTTTTCCCGGGCATCTTTCCATCATGGCTAGCCCTGCAGGGTTCAGTGGACTGGGTGATGTTGCAAACCTTGATCTTTTTCATAGGTGCAACATCACTGTCCTCCCTTCCTCTCTTCCTTACATTGAAATTCATGTTGCTCTCTACAAATGAGAAAAACCGTGTGAACAACTTCCTGTACTGCACAAGCTTGCATGATGACCCGTTGGGGTTGTGCACTTTGACATAAGAAACATATAATGAACTTGCACCTAGTTAAAGTGATGGAGGTGAATAATCATATCAATACTGAACATGAGGTGTTGATAATAAGGGGAAGAGCAAAGTAAATAAGCAAATACAAGACTTCAACCCTTCTCAGACGTGCACCTTGTAAGTTCATTTGTGGGCAAGTTTTACTGTCAGTCTCATGTTTGAATAAGTCCCAAATCACTTTTCCATCAAAGTCTAGATCAGACTTAGCATTATTTTTTAACACATTCAACACAACTCATGAGAATTGAAAGCTGTCACATAAATGTAAAAACAGCAGCAGCATAAAGTCAGAGGGGTATTGATTTTATTATTTGTGACAAATTTAATAAAATCTATTTAATATACCACAATACTGTGCATTTTACCAAAATGTGTTTTTCCCTCCTCTGTGTATAAAAGGCAGGAAAACTTAAAACATAGCAATCATCAGACCATCAGTCATTTTAAACATGGTTTGGTTGATGAGAAAATAAGTTACAATAGGAGTTCTACTGGTGCTTTGATTAGACTAATGAGAAGCAGGGACTGTGTATCTCTGTAAAATTAGTTTTAAAACCCATCTCTTTATATCATTATTTTCTGAACAGCAGTGTGTTATAAACCCTCCACTAAAGCTGGACCTAGATGTTGGATCATTACATGACAGAATTGCCTTGTATACAGAATATTGTTTGGACTAAAAGTTATTATTTGATAGTTGTATCATTATATTCAGGTCTGTAAACTAACTACAAATTTTGAATTTCTATTAAGTCAAAGCACACATGTACGTCACAAATAAGTTTTCAGCATTTAAAAAAACTCTCAACAACAGGACTCTTACCTACAACTCGAGGCACTAAATCAGAAATGGTACCCACACCTGATAAATTATATGGATTATCTCATGTCAGTAGAGATTGCAAGTTTTTTGCCACAACTTCACACTTACCTCGATCTTTTCCAGAACTTGGAGTCATGAACTTTTGTGTAGATGTAGAAGACATGACGTTGACGTTTCGAACGAGACTCATTTGACGATACAAGCACTTGCAGAGATCTGAAGAGTGTGTACTGATCAGAGTGTGGCTCTGTTCTCAATATGAAAACATACTAACTGCATTCGGAATGGAATGATGCCATGACTGTGACATCACAAGTTCAAAGGCAAACAGCAGGCAAAATTCTATATTTTTATTTGAGTTCAGGTGACTAATTTCATCCTGTGTGGAGTGTGTTTCCTCCAACCACAGTAACTACAGTCCCACTTCACCACTGGTCTTCATATTTGGAATAAAGTCTCATCTGGAGAGACATTTAGTGTATCTCTGCTTTTGCACAAGAAACCAAAATAATAATCATTCTGAGAGCAAATCCCTTCATGTTAATGAAATGGGCTGTTAATTTGTCTTTTCTTGCCCTTTTAACACATTTTCTGTGTAATGTGTGTTTATTTAACACTATCAACTCACAGCTGAAGTAGTTTAAAATATTTTAAAAAGTGAATTTGTAAAATTTAAGCTTAATAAATTGTGTCAATTGTAGATTTTGTTTCCATCAAGTCCCCTTAATGTGAATATAAACAAACAGATGTGACAAGATTGCATACTTAATCATCTGATACATCATGGCATGTAACTAATTCCCACCTAGGATGGATGATTAGTGTTTTTTAATGTGTGAGTTGTTTTATCAACCACTATGGTGATAGAGAGGAAGAGGATGGTGATGTTGAACAAGGGCCTTGATCCGCGGACATTGCTGTTGGGTACACCACTGATGCACATGTTGTATTTAGTCTTTATTTTCAGGGCTTTCTGGTAGAGTGGAGGCCTTTAAGCTTTGTGTACTATACAAAAAGCAACTTCTCCACCTCACCCAACTGTACAAACCTTTTTGCAGTATTCCAGCGTTTTGTTTTGTTTTTCAAATATCTGAGTTATGTACATGAAATCATGCAAATAAAAACCAATAGAAACATACCTACTTTCTTACTGTATTGTTCTAATAAGAGCCAGGCATTTCAGTGACCTCCTGACCTTTACCCCAGACAGTCCAGTCAGTAACAGTGGCTGCAATCATCTCTCTTTAGTATATATATATATATCTAACCAGGACAACAGATTTAATTAGGGAGAAATTCTTAATGAAAGGAATGCAGACATGAAAATGAATAATTTATTCAAAGGCTTTCCAGTAATAAAATCCAAATTATATTTGAATATGAACATTTTAATTAACTTAATAGCTTTAATAATTATTACATTGTTGCATTTTAAAGGGTTTAAGATCAAAACTTTTCATTTTTATCAATTTTGGTTTAAAATTGATGCAACAACAGGCTGCCCTTTGTCTCCATATGCACTTCTTCATACCTACTGTTGTTGGTTGCATAGACTGATGTGGGCTGTTGTGCTGCGACTGTTCAAGCATGCCAACTACACACTAAAAATGATACAAAATCTCACTATACCTGCCACATAAGTGGGAGTAAAAAAAAATCTAATCTCAATTCTCATTCCAATAACATTTAATTATTCTACTTTCCATTTTCCCTTTCTGTCTTAAATAGTGTGCAGAGAGTGCAGTCCAGTAGACGTCTGTTCAGTCTGTTTGTTAGTCCTGCTGCTCACTTTATAAAGCAGGATTAAAACCAATCTGTGCAGCTGCTGAGGCTGCTAGAGCAGCTCCAGTCTGACCCAATCACAGCCAATTAATCAAGGACTAGTAATTAACCAGAAAGAATCCATTAGTCTATATTTACTCTCTTTTGTCTTGCCCTTGACTCACTGTGCCATAATAAGACCCTCATTAGTGACTGTTTGATATAAAAATGAGAGGAAGAGAACAGACAGATTAGAGCAAAGGTTTAATTTCTCACTGTAAGGTTTCATCTTTACAATAAAGCTGTACTGCAAGGCCCTGCTGATTATATCTATTTTATATATTTCATTATAGATATTTTATCATAATGTGGTAGAAAAGCCTCTTGTGTGTCAGCAGCACAGCTTTTGATCAAACATGCACTGGAAACTGAACCATCCTGGATATGTAGAGTATGTCAAGGGAGCAATCACATCAACACATGATGGCTTTTGGCCTGTTGATTCATTTTAATACAGATTTTGCTAAAATAAAAGAGACATCACTGATTCCAGAATAAGCAGATGTTTTGGTGTTTTTTGATGAATTCTTAATCCAAAACTCTCCAAGAGTATAAAATACAAAATTGCAATCATTTTGGGTACTGCAGCAGCCCCTATTGTTGGACCATACTGTAAAAATTATATATATACACATGCACACACTAAAAGCCAAACAGCTGGGCATAACTGAACTATCAGTGATGGATTTTTGGGGACTGCACCTGTGCTTCAGACAGGGAAGAACTTTTCTTTACTTTTTTACTATTTAAAAGATGTTGTTTGTGCTTTTTAACATTTACTTAACTGCGGGTATTTCACTTACTGTAGCACAAAAGTTTCACTTTTTTTGGCCTTTTTGTTGATTGCAAAAAAGAAATATGCTCCACACATTCGTATCTGGAGGTTGCCATGTACATCCACATTCAGATCTGTTGGACAATGGGCAGCTCCATATAGCATATGCAGAGTAAGGGCATGTCAATGGTGCTACTGCGGAAGCGTGACGTTCTTTTTTCCATGTTCAGATGTATCCTGTTTCCGGTCTAGGCATCTTTTGTTACAGTTCTTGTACCACGTTGCACATTATTAGTCTCACTGCAGATTATTGTAGCTTGAAGCTTGCTTTTGATTTTATGGTCTTGTGTGCTTGTGGCTCATTTTGGTCTAACCTGAAAACACACTGTGATTCCCGGGTGGAGCTAATATCAATATTACTACCAGTATGTAACTCATACCTGTAAAAAATCCTAACTATCCTTTAAAGGGGTCATAGTCATTTGCACCCTGCAGGTTTAAAGAATAAATAAATAAAATAAAATAAAATAAAATAAATAATAATACAAATAATTATAAATAATAATAATTGTACCAATCAGTCCACAATGACTGAGGTCACAATTGTTTTCTGGTGTTGCAAGTTCACACACATTTGATCAGCTTGTAGCTCTTTGAAAACCTGTTCACACATGCAGGTGCAGAGTAGATCAGTGAAGATGGTAGTTTGTCTTCATGGTGTGGACATAGCGTCTGCTTTCATGTCTAAGCAGAAATGTAGAAAGAACAGAACAGCTAACAGAGGGAAAAGTGGGGAGAAAGAAGTGAGAGCAGAGAGACAGAACTGAACAGAGTGAGAGAAGTTTATTGACAGGTAAGATACAGATGAGAGCAGAGGCCTGAACATGGTCTGAATCACACACACAAACACACACAATTTAACTTGGGCTTGTTGGTAGAAAAGACATGTTTAATTTGTGCTAATCTGAAATCTTATCACAAAAGAAACTGAACTCAAGTAGAAAATTTACAACAATCCCCTAAAAGAAAAACTGTCCAAGAAAATAAACTTTTCCGCTGCAAGTAAGAACCCGAGATGAGTGAAAAATAAAAAGTCACTTTAAAGATGACCTCAGTTGAAACAGTGACCCAGATTTCTGTGCATTTCTGATTGATAAATAGGCTCATGTTATCAGAGGACTGAGAAAACGAGGTTCATATCTATTTAAAAAATTAACAAAATAATCTCTTTCCACAGGTTTACAACACATGATCGACAAACATTACCAGTAAAATAATCAGTTTAAAGACACAAAAGAATCAACAGTAAAATCAGACCACAGACTAAAGGCACATGTACTTTGGTCCCAACAGGTCTCCTCCCAAAATCAGAGACCAAGACCAGAATCACATGTTGAAACCTTGTCTACACCTGTGTATGTGTGAACCCACTCACAGCCGTGGCTTTCAAAAGACTGGGATGGGATCTGAACAGGAACATTACAGACAGCTCTATTCTTGGAGGAAAGACCCACCTGTTAATCCTCAATATGATTACATGTCAGCAGTGTGTTCATGTCCATACATTCCAAGTCATTTTGTCAAAGAAATTTAGGGGTATTCAATTGTCCTAAACAGGTATCATTAGCTCAAGACTATGATTCCCATTTCACAGAATTCCTTTAAACATCCCCACAAATGTGATATGATAAACTTGCAGCTTTTTATCAAATGAGCAGCATGTATAAATAGCTTCAAAGTGATTATTCAGCTATGGGAATAACAGCGAGAAAGTATGCCTGTTAAAGAAGAAAAATGCCTGTTAAAATCTCGAAATTGCACCACACTGTATAAAAAGTTTATGCTATCTACTTTGAGGATTTCTTAGTATTGAGTTATTGATGTTTAAACATTTAAAGTGATTCTGTGTGGTGCAGCAACATTTTTAAACCTGCAGTGCAGAACTTTTACATAGAAATGAACGTCCGTTATATTCAAGCCAAACGAGTTCACACAATGCTAGTTAAGCCTATCCCCGCCAGGTAAACCTCTCTGAATTTCACAGTATACAAGAGTTTTAAATCTCATGTCGGGGCGACATTCCCGCGCTGGCCGTTAATCGTGCGGCTATTCGAGACTTTCCAAATGTTATCGGACCAAATGGATCAAATTCTGATAATGAAACGAGTCATTTCGCGGTGGTTGTGTGACGCTCAAAACCACTGTTTTACAGCCGCAACAGTAGGATACAGCCAGTATGTACTGGCCATCGGGTATACTGGGACAAATCCCAGTGGGCCGTCAAAACATATCCGTTTTTACTGGCCCTCTCTGTGTGCCTGTCATTCGAGGTGTGTGGGGGGTGTTTGTGCTCTAGAACTTAACGTTTTCTTGATCTGATTCACCAGCTTTCTTGCTACCAGCGCTCCCTCTCTTCATTCACACTCAAGCTCGCTCGACCACAGCTGCTCTCTCATACTTGCTGGTGCTCTCAGCTCTCTCTCTTTTCTGCTGTCTTTTTTTTTCAGAGTCGTGAAGCTGATAGAAAAGTCTAACTTTATTTTTAACGTTATCAAACAATAAGAAATGTCCTCCCCTTGTCCTAGTAACGTCGTTGTACTTAGGTATTCACAGCCAAGCGCCCCCTTTACTCTTAATGCCAGAAGAGGGAGACAAAAGTCCTGCACTCCAGCTTTAGAGCTGCAAGTTGTTCTAGTGAAGTTTGCTAAAATCCTTACAATGCATCACTGGGTGCTGGTCATATCAAACTGGTCATTTTTACATTGCAGATGAGAGGAGAGAACAGCATGAATCACACTTTAGCCTTCAGTGACACCACCATGTACTTCCTTATGCTTGTAGCTTGGAAAAATGTCCAAATATCAGTTTTTTTTAATGAATGCAGCAAAGTGCACAAATATACAGGAGTGAACCAGCACACTGAGTGTGTGTGTGTGTGTCAGAAACTGCACTGTCCAAAAAACATCTTCAAGACAGCAGCTGATGGCTGCCTGTTAGAGAAGAAAAGAGGAGTCATATAATTAATGACTGCTAGTTTGGAGTTTAAATTGGTATTTGCTTGAGAAAAGAATACAATGGGTGGGTAGTTCACATGGCGACTCAATGTTCAGAAAAATACCAGATGATTAATTACAGTAACTCAAACCTCAATAGAAATCCAAGGAAAAGAGATCTCTGGGTAAAACACCAGGTGAAAAGCTGCATTTCAAGGTTTCAAGTCTGTTTCACCTCTGACCACACCCAATATCACTGATGGATGTGGACACCCAACAGTGATGTCACAGTACACTGACACACCCTGGAGTGCACTTTACATCACTGCAGCAGGGTGAGGAGTTACACCTCTGGAGGTCAGCAAAACCAAGATTCAGCTGTCGCGGGTCAAAGTGGGACATTGCAAACTGACTTTGGGATAGGACTCAGATATGTACTGCTTCTACTGGTCAAGAAAATGTACATTATGGAATATTTAATTTTCTTAACATTTTAACTGAAAACAATTTTTAATGTTTCACTTTGGATTTTAAGGTTTGGACACATTTCTGTGATAAAATATTGTTCTACTTGATTTAGGGTTTGGGGATAGTGCAGAAGAGGTGAATAGAAAATGTGGAAAAGAGGACAACGGTGGTGACTTCCTCGCTCGTCATAGATCTTAAGGTTTAGGAGTTGTGTGAGAGGGTTAGATGGTGGACTTAGAAAAGGAAACTTTCAGATGGTGATTCCCTCCCATGTCATAATTGTGAAGATCCATCAGGCCCTGGATCGCTTCCTCTACTGATGACATCTGGATCAAGGCCATCTTACGGTCCCTGATGAGGAGAGACCAGAAACAAACAGTTCAATATTTACCATAAAAGCTCACGTGTTGTGTGTGTGCATGGAACTGTGGTTAGGTTTGTCCATAGCATAACAAGCTTCTAATCCTACATGTAGAAAGTACAGAAGATATTACAAGTGTGGTTCGTTATATCATCTCCTTTTCAATTTTAGAAGTAGACATGTACCTAGATATGAAATTTAGCAATTTCCGTGTTAGAATTTGTAGACGTGTAGTATCATAAAGAGCATCATATTGATGTGCTGCTTACTGGAAGAACTTGAAGGCCTTGACGGTTCCCCCACTGTTAGAGAACAGGAGACGAAGATCATCCTCTCCAACTCCATCCCTGGACATGCAAAGACAAACTATTATAGTCCTGAAGCAAAGCAACATGAAGCCAAAGAGATCGCTACGCCCAAGCTATTTTCCTGACCAGCACAGAAAGAACGTCATCTGACTACTATGTGTAGTGTTGTACTACCGGATGTTGGAGAGGTGAAGAGTTGCCGAGGGAGGAAAGATGTTCTGGAAGTTTTTGGATCCTGGTTTCTTAAAGCGATGAAGTGGCGAGCCAGAAAAATCTGTCCAACAAAAACAAAATATTGACATTATGGCGACAATAATGCTAGGTGCAAATTCTTTAATGTAGAAAACTTAAATTAAAAAACTAAATTAAGTGTGTTGTGGAACCTAAAACTCCAGACATCTGTATTATCTGCAAAACAAACAAGTTTATGTTCCCAGCTCCCATTACAACTCCCTTATATATTTTTATGGAGTATCAATACATCTGTCAGTGGTTCAAGGCGATGAAAAACAATGATGGTGGGAGCGAGCACCCTTGTTTTTTTGCCTCTGTCAATCTGAGATTGGGGTGGATCTCAGTTTGTTAGTGAACAATTCTCAATGAATTTTATGATGTGTGAAATCTGGACTCTGGCTTACTTAGTCAAAGGCCTTCTTAGCATTTAAGGCCAATACTGTGATTGAGGTAGAAATGGTCTCACTGAATGTTTTGGGAAGCGTTTTTTGAACAGTTTTAGAGGAATATTGGACAGTAAGGGCTTTAAACTTAATTTGAAGACTTGGCGTAGACCTGTGAATATCTGATCTGGCTGTTGACACCATAAATGAGTGACTCCAGGATGCAGATACACCCCCTTACCTTTAGTTAATAGCTGGTCATCCAATCCTTCTCTGGGCAAAGCCACAGTTTGATGTTTAGACAGCGTCACTCTCATCACTTTACCAAACACCTTTTGACCATTCAGGTGGCTCATAGCTACAGAGAGTGAGAAAAACAGAAGATATGGGCAGATTAGGAGTATAAAAACCTGACAGCATCTCCACGTTTGCAAATACTGTACAGTGTTTCATGTTGATACATTTATCATATCACATCCATCAAATCGTTCTATGGTTACACAGATTCTAGGAATCAGATTCTAGGATGGTGATTGAATTCCACACATAACAATGCAAGAATATATGCATGATATTTCTTAGCCTTATTTCACCACATGGTCAGGTTGAACACTAACTGAACACTAGAAAAGACTTGAATGAATTTATCATTCGTTTAGAGTACACTTTTCAAAATGTCAAATCATTACAAACTAATTTGACCAGTGGGATCCTCATTATTTAAACCATAAAGCCACACTGCCCAACATCACCCCTGACTTTCATTATTGAAATGATTATTTATTGGTCATCATACTAGTGGTACATACTACTACCATCAAAACTCACCAAGTTGAGCCTGGTTGCCATCTGACAACTGGATCAGAGCGCTGTCCTTTTTGTTGTAGAGGATCTTCACCCTCTGGACATCACCATAGACTCCTACAAGTAGGGTGAGAGAGACAGAGAGAGAGAGAGAGGCAGACCAAGAAAGGGAGAGAGAGAGAAAGCAAGAGAGAGCAGGGTGGAGGAGGAGATGAGGAGGAGGAGGAGGACAGAACAGACAGAGCAGGAGAGGTGGAGCCGACGAAGATAAAAAAAAAAAGGAGAGGTGTGAAGGATGGAAGGAATTAAGTTAGTGCTAGAAAGACAAATGAAAAGAAAAGATGGAATCTTCCCATTTGACTTCCACTAGAGACTCAATCAAACGCTTCAGTATCACAGAGAAGTTTTATGTTATGACTGTCAACCAGTGATAAGAGTCAGACACCTTAGCTGAGCTTTACTACTGACACAACTGAAACTTTGGCTGTTTGGCTGACTGAACAGTATGTGCATGATTCACAAATCCAATATGAAAGTAAGTGATTAAACTATAAATGGACAGTGTAGGAAAAAAGTAACCTAAAGCAGAACATGCTGTATAAAGAAGTGTGTACAGTGAATGTAGAAAGAACACCTCAAAATGTGAGTATTTTTAGAAAGATAAATGTAAACATCCTCAAGTAGCTAAAACTGGTCTAATACAGTCTAAGGACAAAAATATTCAAACTGTTGGGCTGGTTGACAGTCTAATGTGACCCTTATGATAGGCTTAGTTAAGGTGACTGAGTGGCTGGTAATCCCATCTGCACAGTCGCGCCATTTGAACTTGCATATAAAATGAAAAGGTGCACTATAACTGGACTTGATTCATACAAAATGTAGAGAGAAAAGGCAAAAAGAAAAGGAAGAGATGAAGGTTTTACAAACTAGAATGAGTACACTGGACTGTCATGATCAACTTATCTATTAATGTGGTGAGAACATAAACACAGAAATAATCCACATGTCCCAGGTAGACTGGAGGCTCCAGTGTTCTATATGAAACCATTTAACACACACTATCATGATAATAGACTAGCCTGACATCTTAGTATAGCTAATAGTGAATAAATGACTCCTAATCATGTACCACACATTCCACTAACAGATGTATTGTTGTAGGACAGAAGTACTTCTCCCTGTAGTAAACTATTATGCAGAGAGCATTAACCAGACAACAACCAAAACTTTTATTTTGGCCTTTTGTAAAGTTGCTTTCAGAACTAATTTATGGAATGAGAATCTGCTAAAATGAAATGTTTTCTACATGTAATTTAATTTAATTTCATAAAAAAAAAGAGCACAATGAAAGCTAAAAGGTTCAGCTAGTTTTGTTAGCATCTCAGCTTAGCGAGGGTAGATCTGCTTCCTTTTATACAACAGATTGGATCTTCATCGTTTTTGCTGTGTCATCACACCTCTAATTATTGTTGACCGCTTGACTAAAATGATTTATGGTGAAGCAGCTACAGGAGGTACAGGCCTGGCAATCAGTCACTCACCTCAGTGTTGCTTCCTTTAAATCTAAATCTTGTTTTAGAAGTTTCACACCGCATTTGAACCACGTTTTAGTGTTTAATGCGAGGAAATTGAAGAAAATAGAGTTTAGATAAAGATATGCAGGCAAACATAACATGTGATCAAAGTGAGCACTTTTTATCGTGCCGTTCCTATTGTACAGATACACCCCCGACGTGATGGAGTTCCATCTGCAAACTGTGGATCGGGTTTTGCCTTTACGTGTTGCCGAGCCGTCGAGTTTCAACAACACGTGAATGCTTTTTGGTGTCTTTGTTCTCATCAGTTATTAGATAAGCTGACCAAACAGACAATCTCTCAGACTCACTTTGAATGTAGCGACAGCAGAGGATTTTAACTCTGTAGTGTACAATATGATAGAGGAAAGGCATAGATAGATACAGAAAGATAAAGAGGCATAGCGTGTCCACGACATCACTGAAGAAAGTGAACAAAATTGGATTAACAGAGAGAGATATACAGATAGAATAGTAGAGGTTGAACATACCGAAGAGGGTAAAGAGACTTTGAGGCGTGACCATCTTTAGAGAGAGAGACCGCAGAGCAGAGGACAGGAAGAGGAGGAGCAGAGGAGGAGGAAGAGGAGAGACGAAGGTAGAGATCAGACCGCCCAGCATTGGACGAGGTGGGGGAGGTGGTGGTTTCCATGATGATGTGGGGTGGAGCAAAGATGGAGGGGCATAGGGAGGTTTGGGGAGGGAGTCAAAACGGCAAAGCCAAAGTCGGGTTAGACCGGATTAAGAAAAGTTAAGAGAGGAAAAAAGGGGGTGAAAGAAATTCGGGGTAAACGTACATGAGAGGGGAAAGGTTTTAATTTAAAAAAAAGTACAACATTTAAGGATGTAGGGCCATAAGGAGGGGCAAATGGAGAGAGAATAAATGTATGGAGGAAGGAGCAGAGGAGGGAAGAAAGGAGGCGGGGAAGGGAGAAAGGAGGAGAGGAGGACAAAAACCAAAGCAGAGGTCAGTAAACAGAGCATCAGTGGAACATCAACGGAGTCTGAATGATTGCTGCTTCCATTCCTAACACATACACACACATACACACACACACACACACACACACACATACACTTCTTCCACTTCTGTTAACACACACACACAGACACACACACACATTCCCTGCTGGATGTATTTCTCAGTGAGGAAAAAGATGGGAAGAAGGTAATAAATGTAAGAAATGAATAAAGCAGGAATTAAACAAGTGAATGAAAGAGTGAGTGGAAGGAGATATCAGACCAAACAGGAGCAGTATCATGAAGCAGATCACATGTAACTGGAGATAAATGTTGGCAAGACAACTGTCTATGAGTGACAGATCAGACTGACACATGTAGAGGAACTGTAAATAAACAACTTCAATGTGATCACTTTAATGAAAAAAGTTATTTTCAGTGTTTTCAAGGCAAAAAGCTTCTAAAATCAACTAAAAGCCAGTAGAACTTAATAATAGAACACAAGTCAATGTGACACATGACTCCTCTGCAGACGTCTGCACAGCCCAAACGTTTTGACCGTGCAGATTGTACGCACTACAAGTGTGTCTACTGGACATGTGTTAGGAAAGTAAACTGGACGCCTGGTTTGTGTTCTGTTCTCATTAAGCTCTCAACCTTTTCTTGTTGTTCTGCAGAATACAACAAAGAAGTTCTTCCTCTTGCTGTCAAGAGGTCACCACCTTGTTTTCTAGCGCGCACACGTGGAACATGTGTGCGTAGTATGTATTGTATAGAGGCGTATGTGTGTCCGGATGACTTTGTGCAAGTCCTCAGTTGTCTGTGTACACAGACGTGGAAACCATGATCTGGCCTTCACCACCACCATCATTCATGCAAAACAAGGAAATGTGATTTCCCCCCAAAAGAAGCTGAGGAAATAGAGTCTATGACTCAGGCTAATGTAGGATTACAGCCCAACCGACACTGGATACTGACGTCAATGTTTAAGCGATTTATCGGCTGATAGTCATTTATAAAAAAATATGTAAGCACGGAACACAAACACTCTTCATACAGATCCCTTAGATTTGTTTTGGTGATTTGTGGTGATACATACTAAGCTTGAGTAAAATCTCTGGTAGACAAACTGTAATAGTGACACATAAACCTGGCTTGGCTTTTCTGTGATGTAATTTCTTGTCACTTATTGGACGACATATACACAGATACTGACACGTTTGCAATAAGATAATTATCGGTCTAGCTCTAGTAAGTATTCAATCAACCTGAAGTTTAAAGCGGTGGTTCTCAAAGTGGGGTCCGGGAACCCCCATGGGTCCTTGAGGAGGTTCCAGGGGGTCCCCAGCAAAAAGGGGAATAATTTATTTTCACTATAACTCCATCCATAAGTACGACAGTGACAGGATGTATGACTCTTTTGATCATGGGTTTCATACACTTTCTGTAATAACACATCTAAAAGCAAAAATCAGATGGGGGACCCTGGGACAATATCTTATCAAATGGGGGTCCGTGGTCTAATTTGTGGACCACGGACCCCCATTTGACTATGTTCTCTTTTTCAGCTCAGTTGCTGCTGTGCTGGAAATTAAGGACGTGATAGCACATCAATCAACATCACTGCCAGGTGGATCTCACTCTTCATCTACTACTTTGGCAAACTGAGATTTAATAGTAAGAAATGTTAGCTTCTGTTTGGGGTTTCTATTGCTACGCTAACTCCATTCAAAATGACTCAAATCTGACCATAGATGTTAGTCTGCCCGTTTGATGACACGCTTGAGAAAGGATGAACGAGTGACTGAAAAACAATCCCATGAACTCAACACTCACAACATGAAGAATGGCCTCACCACACACAACCGCTACCTAGCCACTGGATTGTATTGAGCATACAAGTATATACAGGAGCTCTCAATCAGTCACCAGAGAGGAGTGTATGCTGTTACGCAGCTGCTGCACCAAGACTTTACCACAGGAGGGCAGAACTGTGAAAACCACCACTCCACTGTGAAGTCCCTCTCAACAGGGAGAGAGACAAAAGACAGAGAGATAGAGATAGAGATAGAGATAGAGAGAGAGAGAGAGAGAGAGAGAGAGAGAGAGAGAGAGAGAGAGAGAGAGAGAGAGAGAGAGAGAGAGAGAGAGAGAGAGTAAGAGAGAGAGAGAGAGCTCAGCTAGAGATGGACACACAGAAACAGATAACAGATATTGGAGGTATAGTGATACAGATGACAGTGTGGGTGCACTTTTACAATTAGAGAATAAACAGAAAATTGACAGAATAAACAGAAATCTAAGATAAAAGTATGTAATTATTTAGATATAGAGAAAACCACAAAGCTTCAAAAACACAACAGAACGTTTAAGATCTGAAATAGACAGATAATGTGCTCAAACATAAAATACTTGAAAATATTTTGAGACCTTGAAATTTGATACCTATGACAGTCCACGGAGAACAAAAAACAATCTACACATACACATATACACACACGAGCAAGATAAAGGGGTATTTCACTAGGTCACACAGTGATGTCACACTTTTGAACCACTTGGCAAATTATAGTGATTAACATGTTTCAGTAGAATGTATATATATATATACACATGTATAAATGTCTTGTGTGGATTTTCTGGAACATATAATTCACATAAATAAAGAATTACTTTAGGAGAGAGGTTTGAAAATTGAAAGTGTTTTAAAAAGAAAGAAAGAAAGAAATTAAACCTATAACATCAGTATTTAAGATATTTTAATGCTTATAAAAGTTAACGGTCTAAGATGAAGTATTATCCTTTGAGAACTTAGGACCTACAGTCACGCTGTGACCTTAATCCATCTTAATTATACTACACGTGGGATGCATGATAAATCATGCTGTTAAGTGGGCTAAGTGCACATACAACCACACACCCACACAAGAATTCACACGACTATCATCTAAGGAGAATCATTCAGCAGTGCCTGCTCAATATTCACAGTTTAGTTATGCTTGTGGTTAGTGTACCTCTTCATTTAAGTTGGATGCCAACAGGACTCCTGACACTCCGGACCCAGACAGAGCAACACGACCAGCAGCTGCTGCGGCCGCCGCTGCAGCACTCAGAGGACTAATGGCTCCTGTTAGGAAAGCACAAGGGAATAAAGAGATTAGAATCAAATATGTAATACATCACATTAAAACTACATTAGTTTAAAAACACAACACTAAAGAGACTAATGCTCTTGTTAATGTTAATTGCAATTTGACATAAATTATGATAAATTACATGAACCTTTGCCAAGAGTAATACATCCTCTTTAATAGACTGAATAGATTCTATGTGACAGAAATATAGTCAATAGAAATGCAGTACATACTACTCTATGTAACAATCAAGCCACAGTGCTACGTGCATAAAAACAGGAATGGAAAAACAGAACAAAGACATTCAAAGCAGGGATGCTGATGTGCTTGATGGTATGATAGTATGTCAAAGCTTGGTTAACCTTTAAACTAGCATTTTTTAATAAAACCTAAACAACCTCAACTTGATCAAAACATAAATGACTATTTACAGGTATATTGAAAAAGTTGGCTTCTTTATAACAATTAAATTAATAGTAAATTAAAAAATACAGAATAGTTTTGCATTTTTACATGTCACTTCTAGTGAAATACATGGGGATCTACTGTGATTCTGGGAGTCAGTATTATATGAGGGGGAAGTGACTAAACGCTCACCAAGCCAGCGACCTCATTCCAATCAAAGGGCAAGTTACATCAAAACAGATGTAAGAAGTTTAAAGACCTTTCATTTAAAAGTTTTGTCAATGAAAACAACTGTGGACAAATGACATATCTGTGTGATTGGTGCATAGAAGCACATGACATCCCTTTTTCTGACTGAGCCCAGCCCAACTTCAAACCAGCCAGAAGAGCACTAGCGACAAACACCAACACAGAAATCTCTCATGTGAAATAAACTATTGTAATCTTTGTAGAGAACAGCGTATTCATGTATGATCCCATTATTCAGAGTAAGAATCTCTAATTGAGAATAGAAGTTTTCAGAGCCTTGCTAGACTTTCTAAAACTGAATTTAATCTAGAAAGCATTATATTGAACTGTAGTCAAACCATTTAAGGTCATGAATTCAGAATAAAAAAACATTCAAACATTATGTACAAGATCTGTTATTCTGCATATGCAATTAATTGTATTTGTACTTTTTGAGCCACTATACACAGGAAGTGAATCAATTCTTCCCCGACAGATGTCTTTTTCCACTAAAATTTGGAAGATGGTCAAGTGGTGACTAGCTGAGGAACCTCAGTTTTCTCAAAGGATCAGCTAAAACAGCATAGTGTAGAGCTGTACAGACATTAACCAACTCTAACTGTCAATCGCTGCTTTTTTTGGCTAATATTAAGAAATCTTTCAATTCTACCATTTTCACATAAATAATAAAAAAATCTGTACATCTGAACAAAATATCTCTTAACAATTAAATTAGGCTAATGCCTTCCAGTAGACAAGCAGGGAAATATACTAAGTGCATAATAAATATGTAATAGAGAAAACTCCATCGTACCCATCTGCTCAAAAGGATTAAAATGATCATGAATGCTAATAATCGATCCTAAGGCCATTATTTGTCTCATCTAGTGATTTAGCTGTAATATCAACCAACAACGGAGGACATTTATATAAAAACTATTCTCCAGTCGTGACGCATTTAGACAATCATAGCAGGACATGACAAAAGACAGGACAGCAAACAGCAGAGACAGAGTGATGGAAAAACAGAATTAAATAAAAAGCAAAAAAGGATAGGTACCTCCGCCCTGTGAGAGGGAGAGAGAAGATGAGTAACCTCCTCCACTAGAGTAGGAAGCTAGTGCTCCAGATGGGGTACCTACAAGACAATGACAACTAGATTTACACCACAAAATACTGACCACTCTAACCTAGCACCAATTATCACAAGAGAGCTGTAGTCAGTAGAATATTAACACTAACAGTATTATACCATAATGACTAAATATTGTCAATATGTCACATACTTATCTAAAACTATACATACACTGTATATGAAGCTAGTTTTAGAATTTCGGTGCCAGAAACAAACTGAAATTCAGTTGAACTAATTATCTGGCTCCCAGCAGACTATGCGGTGATTATAATTAAAACCAGGTTATTATGATAGCTTACCAACATGATGAAATTAAGACATTTGATTTTCACTGCTGTGGAGATGTGCCACATTTCCACTGACAATATAAATGTCAACAGAGGACTTTATGAGGAATATAATTGTTAATTTCTTATCACAAATACTGCATTCAAATATTTCACCGTTATTTTCAATACCTGTAACCAGACCTTTTCTGTGACACTGTGGAGTCAATCTGTGACAGGGTGCAGCAATGCATTGATGTTTTTTTCATGCCTGCGGCGGGGCTTGGCTAAACATATTGAGACTCGATTAAAGACAAAACTAAACATCTGCACTGATTTCAGGGCCATAACTATTGAGAAACTGTAGATGTAGTGTAGATGCATTTGGCTTCATATACCTCTGTATTCCAATGAGGAATCAGCTGTATCAATTTCAACTGCACCTCCACCTCTTCATGTGGTCCTATACATCTTTAACTTGCCATTAAGACAGTTTAATACCTCCTACTGCAGTGATGATATGATTAAGCCTTAAGATCAGTGTATATTACAATCTTGTCAGAGATAGGCAACCTCTCTGGAGATGAACTGTGTCAAAGTAAATGAACATATGAGTTTGTAGGATCAACATAAAAGTCACATGTAAAGCATGCAGGATGTTACTGGTATTAAGTAGTATTAATGTATTCTTCCATTAACATTATACTCAATACACACTTCTGTCCTGCCATGTCCAACCCAGTGTCATACAACATAAAACTCAGTGTTAACACTGGTGGAAGCTGCCAATCCTGTCTCTAACTGTGTCCTTTGTTTATAATAATCACACTAATGGCTCAAGATTACTTACAAATTAATCATAAAACATTTGATTGTACATTTAGTTTTGCATTCGCTCAATTACAATATAATACAATTTATAAAGTATTCATTAAACTGACAACACTGGAGCTTTTGATGATCTTGAACCGGTATCACAGCAGCGAAACCACAACATGTCAAAACAGCCTGAGCTGATGCACATCACTGCAGGATGTCATCTTCAAATGGGCTCAATCAGTTACGCATAAATAAATAGTAACTATAAAACTCATTGCAGATTATCAACACCACGTCACAGCAGGACTCTGCAGCGCACCAGTAACCTGTCACCTGATACTGAGCAGAAACAGGAATAGTACTGCTGCTGTGTAAAAACAGTACAAACTGCACACCATAATGTCAACTCAGATGGACCAATAAACTTCATCCTGGCTAACAGACCCTGACACCCTGATGAAAAAATAGTAACAAAGATGTTGTCAGCTGGAACAGATGAAAAATGTAGATGAAAGGATGAATAGAGGAATAGTTCCACAGTATAGAGAAATTATTCTCTTTTACTTTGCCTCCACAACCAGCTAGTTAATCTGTCTAATTTGTGCCATTTTTCCACAATTCTATTACATAACAACCACTATGTTTCTTATTTTCAGTAGGCAGCTCATTGAGGTGTTCCTGCTAACTGGCTCAGTGCAGGAGAGACGGAAGGAACAGAAAGAAGGAGTGACTGGTGTTTCCATCATCTCCAGCCTCAGGCAGTAAACCTGGCAGAAGCTTTTATATTGCATCAGCTGGTGATAATGGAGTCTTGGATTTGCAACGTGTTACTTGGCCATGGGGTCACGAATCACCCTGCCACAGCTTATTTTGTACATTCTGACATTCTAGACTATATTTCACGTCTTTCCTACTTCACTGTACACTACTATGTACAGTTGTTGTAAGATTTTCCTGGTACTTGCTATTAAAATCTAAGAGCAACTTACAAACCACTATAAAAAAGACAAGTGGGAAAAAATTATTTCTAATTCAACCTTAAAAAAGGATAGGTCCATCATTTTTCAAGTCTGTCTTAAAACAACAGTCAGATGCCCAAATGATCATTGAAACAGGTTTTGCTTGCTGCAATCATTCCTCCTGTTCACACTGACACTGAAGAGATCTGTTCCGACAGTGATTTCAAAGTAAGTGATCAGGGACAACATCCACTGTTTTTGTTCTCTGCAAAGATCCAAAGTTCATCATTTTAGTACAAAACGTCCTCTCTGTGTTACTATCCCTCCAAGAAACCCTGCAGAGGAAAACAAAGACCCCCACAAAGTCCCCTATCACTTACACTGATGTGTGTTAGGAAGTGATCTCTCAATGGCAAGTATGAACAGGAAGAATGATTTGACTGTTCATACGGCTGCCTGACTGTTGTTTTCAGACAGGCTTGAAAAAAGGGAACCTATCATTTGAGCATAAATGTTCTGAATCTGTAAAATGGCACAGAGTGGAAAACACCAAGACATTATTTGTCAAGTCCAACATCTTTGTAATACTGTATAATCCCAGAAAATGACTGCAAAGTATATAAATTACACTGATATACCACCCAGCATGAGCATTATTTACTCATGCAGCATAGTTCAGAATTTTTTTTAAATACACCATAAAAATACATATTTTCACTTTCATATTGCTAAATAAACCATTCTGACAAAATGCTGTCATGAAACAGTATTAGACGGCCAACATGTGCACACCACTGAAAACCTGTCCCCAGTCTGGCCAGGAATCCTGCTCAGTCTAAGCTTACTTTTTGGCTGACACTTCAGGGAAAGATGGAAGGGAGGGAAAGATGGAAGAGAAATCCCAAAGTAGTCCCTCTCCACAAGCCCTACAACACTACAACAGTGTCACTCTGCATGAAGTCAGAATGGCAGCTGTGGAGGACACTCTGTGTTGACGGGTGAGGAAGAAACTCTGGTTTTAAGTGAAGACTGCTCACATTGTTACTGTGTGTTTAAGGCTGTTTGTGAAGTGTTATCAGGCTCTATGATCAATGCTTTGCTGCTCGGTTTGACGTGTGAAAAGCATTTTAGCGTGCAAGTTTAGTACAGCTGATAGAAGTGACAGACCGATCAGTATGCATTACGTTGTTATGCTTATCATTTTTCAGAGAGAAATATTTACACAGTTTCTTATGGGTGACGTTTTGCATGCTCACACTGCAGGCATCTGAGTTTGTCCTCCAACAGAAGCCATCTGGCATGTACTATATATAGTGTCTGGTATATTTTGATGGTAAACACAGCAGGATTTCCATAAATACAATTAATTTCTGTAGAGCTAACTTTGTGTAGTCTGGGTTGGTGCCGTTTCTCATTGAAATTCCACGTGTCATGTTTGTTAGCCAGAGCAAACAGATGTTTTTAAGTATGGCGTGGGCTAAAAAAGGTTTTGGAAATGCCAAGCGTCTTAAAAAAATGTACTTCTCAAGGGTAATTAAACTGGTTTCCATACAGTTGCTGTATTTCTTAACTCTCAAATGCCTCTATATAAGCTATCATGGCACTATGACTAATGGTTTTCTACCCCCCTGCTGCACACGTATCCTTGATTGTTTGTGAACAGGAAACTTATCTGTATGTCTTTTTCTCTTCTGCTGCACCAACACTGATGCACACTCACTGTTGAAGGGCATTAAAGTCCATGTACACTCCCTGTTCACTGATTTGGGATGGCATTTATCCTCTTAAACTCCACAAGGACGCCAACATCCTCGGTCGACATTACTGTCTTTCATAGACGACCTGAGGCATCCAGTGGTACCATGTCATGCTAGCTTGTCTGAATAAAAATGGGTTCTATGGGTACCCACAAGTCTCTCCTTTACAGACATGCCCACTTTATGCTAATCTCATGCAGTTTTTGGAAAAAACCATGCAGGTTTTTGCATGCAGTATAAATGTGTTATTTTCACCTATTCTAAAAATAGTGTAGTTGAATATTTCTGCACACTGGGGTCCTTAAACAGTCTTGGAATTACATAAATTGGGTATGACTGGAAAGCTGAGACTCTTTTGGATTCAATGAGCCTAATTGTATTCAACATGTGATGATGTTAGTCCCCATAGTAGCCATTTCATAGTGTGTGTAGTGAGACTATTTTTTGGAATTTGACCTCACTGTATAAAATGACCTATTGTGACCTCTAGGATAATCACAGCCTCATGAAACTTTACAACCACAAACTAGAGACCAGGACATTCACAGGATGTATGGCTTTCCTAGATATATTGACAATAAGATATCGCCAAATGTCAAAAGTTTTTGATACCAAATCACAGCATGAATTTTTCTATGGTGTTCCTCAAGGTTTTGGTGTCTTAATGTGGTGCTTTGGGGGGATTTTTGACTATTTTTATCAATTCTCAAGAGGCCAAAATTCTAACTAATGTCATCTAAATAAATGGTACCAACCCAAAAATTGCTGCAACAACTTCTAAGACATAAATGAGTATAGGAATGGCCATAATATACTTCCAACAGAATGTTCTGAGCCCTTATACACTCCAAACTTTCAAAATTTGAATAAGCGCCCAACCAAAATATTGTGTTTTGGTTGGGCGAAAACAGATTTATGACTAGAAAAACTTGACACACAGTGCTGCGCTGCATCTCGAATTAATCTACCGGTTCCCAGCTTTCAGATGATGTAGCCTATATCACTTCTATGTGGCATATACTGTTGACCTGCTATCTCCCCCTAGAGATCCCCTGACCCCCCCCTACACAAATGGGTCTATGGTGGGGGGGGGGGTTAATATGATGTAGCTTCCATAAAAAAAACGTACAAATGGAGGCAGATTGGAGAGGGTGAGGGTGTGTTGGAGTGGTACTGAGTGATTGATTGATTGATTGATTGATTTTGACAATTTCATTTTAAAAACAGTGTTGAGTGCTTATATAAAAGGAAAAGTCGGGATAACACAATAAAGCCTAGAGGCTTATTTCTATTGTGGTCCCTTTGGGGATGGGGGGGGTGGGCAGGGGAGGGGTCAAGACAGCAGATCTGACATGGCAATGACACAAAAACATTGATCAAAACAATAATACAATACACTCAGCAGGTTCTCACAGTATTAATAACCTCAGTGCTTTGGTCCTACTTGCCACTCAGTTAATAAAACTAAGTAACAACTCTGTACATCAGAGATAAATATATGAATATATCAACATTATTTCACAGCCCCCTCAGCAGATTATATACAAGTCTGGGTCTATCCATAATAATTAAAATAAAATAAGAAAATAAAATATAGAAAGACACCCTATTATCAGACATAATATCCTACTATAACCTCTGAGCCAATTCATAATACCAGCTTGAAACCTCCCATGCTTTGTATGATTTTAAGATTTCCTGGCAATCTATTCCACAGATTTACTGCCATGTACAAAATGTTTCCTTCCCCAGGTTACTCTTACACCTAGGAGGAACAAAGTCAGTGGAACTGCCCCTAGTGGAACAACTCCCTCACCTGGATGAGATCATTTTTTAGGTATTGAGAGACAGCACCATGCAGAAACTTATGTACGATGCACAACTCGATCTGAGAGACTCTTCTGTATTTTCAACCACACAAGGCTCTCAAAATGAGAAGGGTCAAGGTGGGTTATCATGGGGAGTTTCAGAATAACCTTAACTATCTTGTTTTGAGAAGTCTGAAGTCTGTTTTTAATGTACGAAGTTAGGCCATTGTACCATGAACAGCAGGCATAGTCAAAATAAGGCTGGACCAGGGATCCTGCCAGGGTCACCATTGCTTTCCTGTCCAGAAATTTTGAAATTCTGACAAAGAAGCGTATTCTTTGATTGACTTTGGTGAGCACCTTTTCAGCCAGCTAGAAATCAATGTGGCTAAGACAAAAGAATTAATTATCTGTACAAAACAATATTTGAAAACTGAGCCAGTTTCACTTGATGGCCAACATGTTGAAATTGTGGAAAGCTTTAAATATTTTGGTACGGTTCTGGACTTCCAGGTGAGCTTCTCTGAAACTACATATATTCAAGAGATGCTCACAGCAACTCTGTCTTTTCAGAAGACTGAGCGACCTCGGAGTCAGTCATCAGATTTTAGAACTCGTGTACAAAACTCTTGTTGAGAGTCTTTTTAACTTTTCATCTTTCTGCCTGGTACAGTCACCTGAACTGTAGATATAAAAATTAACTTTCCAGGATTGTGTTAATGGCCAGCAGAATAGTTGATGAAACTCAAAAGCCCTTGACTCAACTTGTTACAGAAAGGCCGAGGAAGAAGGTGAGGAGTATCCTGGCAGGTAGCTCCCATCCTTTCTTCAGCCATAGAGCTACTACAAATGTATTTAAGAAGTCCTTCATCCCCAGTGCCATCAGTATTCTTAACTCTACAAAGTGACTAACAAGATTTAAGCCACAGACATTAACATGAACTGTTTTATATGTATAATGTGACCTCGTCTATGTGTTTGTCTGTCCTTATGTTGCTGTTTCTTGTGTTTGGTGAGCCGAAGATAAGTTATATTCTAATCTATTCTATACCTCAAAGACAGATTGGAATGGATGTGGGGTAGACAGATGAAGATAGAGGTGTATTTACCCAATAAAGAATGATCCTTGTTGGTTGAGTCTCCGTCTCCAGTAGGAAGGTCAGGTCTGGTGTAATCTCGACTCTTATCATTGTTGTATTTGACGTTGAGGTTGACCAGTTTACTGAAATCTATCCTCAGAGTACAGCATGAATTATAGATGTTCTGTCCATCTAAAGACTGGGTTGAAAGAGGGAGAGAGAATCATAATAGTGTTTTAACAGTGCTTCTTCTCATATGTTGTTATGTGCCAAAAATATTTAAAAGAAAAAAAAAAAAAAAAAAGGTGAGATATTAAGTGCTAATTTTTGGGCAGAATGAGATTAAATCCAAAATGTAAATGATGTCTCATGAAGCAGACAGGAGATGATGTACTACCAAAACTGCTCACACTCTTAAGAGTGGAAAATAACATAAAATGTTCAACAATTGATTTTCATATTAAAAAATATTTTGATATATATATATATATATATATATATATATATATATATATATATATATATATGTGTACATACAATGAATGTTACCTTCTTTTACCTAGCAAAACTACAATCAGTTCTATGGTTGCTGTAACATTCTGTGTTAGTCTGAGCCAATGACACACTGTCAAAGCCTCATGGAAGCTTACTGAAAGTCAACAAAACACCCACAGAAAACCTGTCGACCTGTGGCCGGTTTCACCAAAGGTGCAACATGCAAGCTGTGACATGAGAACATTTTCTCATACATTTAACTAATCAAAAGAAACAGCAGACTTTCAACACATGCATGCACATGACTATGAACTGTAGGACTTCTACACATGTGCAATTTGTGAATGATAATCATTGTGAAACAGGATGGTGGCATCATTTGTGATTGTTGTGTAAGCAGTGCTTGCAAATTGCTCTTGTGAAACAGGCCCCTGTTGTTTTTTTTTAATATTTTCTGAACAAACAGCCATAATTTCTATGTGTTTGATCCTACCAGTTTAGCTTGCTGTGCGTTGACGGGGTCGCTGAACTGCAGAAGAGCCTGAAACTGGTTGTTCTTGGTGAAGGTGATAATCTTCATCACTGTCCCAAACTTACTAAAGATCTGGAAGAATCAAATAATTCATGGAGAATAACACAGGAACATAGTCAAGCTTGATTTAAATGACAGTTTATCAAACTTCATTTTTAACATTCTAGTTTAAAGCTTGCAGACACATAATTATTATCACAGTTTGAGTTCAACCAATATGGGCTTTTGAGATGCCTTATGCATAATTTGAGAGGGTGGCGGTGATCATAAACATATTGTTGATTTCTTTATATTTTCCTCTCCAGAAAGGCTCTTCTTTGCTGTACAGATAACAAGGGTTCAAACATCAGGACAAATGTAAAACTGTTGGATCTAGATGACGGGTCCTACCTGTTGCAGAACGTCCAGCGTCACAGGATAAAACATGTTGTCGATGATAATTCGCAGGACAGGGCTTGGAGGTGGAGCTAGGTCCAGAACTCCCGGGTCAGAGGATGGAGAGCTTCCATCCTGGACTGCTGACACCGCCTGCAGCACTGCCTGGGCCCTCTAGGTGGAAAGCACAAACAATGGATCAACATCAAATTCTCTACATTAGTCAATTACTTGATGTTTGGTGTACAAATACATCTATCTGCATACCTGGTTCAGAGCCGAGTCTGTTTTCAGTTCCTTATGGTTGGAGTACTGGATGAAGACAGGTGTGTTTCTGACCTAAGAAGAGAAAGATCCATATAATACACAATTCAGTAATCATCCTCTACAACAAAAACAGAAAATATGCATTATGTGTAACATGAATGGACACTGACCTGCGGTGTGACAGCTGTGTAGTAGTTCACCATGGTAATGGCTGCTTCCTCTGTACCCAACTCCAGGAACGCCTTGAAAAACACAGTAACATTGAACTTTAAAAAAAAAAAAAAAGAACAAATCACCTCCAGGACTTTGTGTAATGGTCCTTTTCTTGTTTAGAACTGAAATGTTTGGCCTTATTAACTTTATTTAAGTGTTCATTTTGTGTTATTTATATTGTTTATACAATACCAAAAGGTCTTTTGAAAGCATTTTTTTTTTAGGGTCATGAGTTAACCATGTATCCTTTGTGGGGTTGAGGGTAATTCAAATTGTCCAAACCGCTACAGGTTGTGATTCTTACACTGCTGTAGTTTCATTTTCACCACCAAGTATTGCCTGATGGGGCAGAGTTTTGCAATTGTTCACCTGGTTTTTCCCCTTCAGCATGAGTATGTTGGTGACTTTTCCAAAGGGCAGCCCCAAAGCAATGACTTCAGTCTCTGACACTTCATTGGGAAGTTTCCTGATGTGGAGAACTCTGGAGGGAGGTGATTCATCCAGACGCTGTTTCTTACTGTCACTGCCATTCGCTGAACACACACACAGACACACACAAACAAAATAATTAAATTAAATTAAACAGTCATACGGCACCACAACTCGAGATTATTGTTATCATAAAATGAATGATGTCTGAATTCCATTTAGCTGCTTCAGTTTCAGGGTGCTGGTATTGTGCATGCTGACTCACAGTCACACTGTCATGTCAGGTTTTTAATTAAAACATGCTTAAAAAAAACAAACGTTTCTTTCCTCAACAAATAAATGCACAAATTCTTCAAATAAAATATTTTTCTGTTTGTACTGAAAAATGCTGCTTTTCATTTGCATCCCTATGACCTTTGATCTTTTCATAGCAAAATTACTTTATTTTACATCTGATCTGTGTCATGTCTACAACAGCAGGTTGAGTAATCAGTGAGTTGGTGTACATGCACAAGAGTAAATTTACACTCCACTCTAAAAGCAAATCCTGGTTTTAATCATATTCATGATACAATGTTTAACATACAATAACCTGGTTATTCAGCTCCCTTTATATGTTATTCTGATATATTTACCAGGTTTATAATAATCTGTGCAGGCATGCCATTCATTCCTCCAAATCCCAGACAGCCTCTATCATTTCTGGACCCACTGAGGTTTAGGTATTACCACAATCAGACTTTCACTTCCTGACCCTGTCCCCATTTTGGATGGATTACTTCTTTATATGATGGTGGTTTGCACCGCTAACCCCATCCTAGTTAAGGATGAACTCACCAGTCATAGAGTTAGGGCTGCTACCGTACATGTTGAGCTCCTCTGAGCCTCTCTGGAAAGTTAAGAAAACACAGAAAAAGAAATTAAACTTTCCTTCACATCCCATCTTCTGACAAACTCTAAAAATATTACTAATATAAGCACAATGACGTGATGCTACCAAACATACAGGAGGTCAAACTGTATAATCGCTGTCTGCCTTACTGTACAGCAATGCAATAAAAATCACCTGACATCCTGTCATTGCTCACCATAATATTAAGCAGCAAACAGAGGACAAAACTACAAATTACTTTCTCAAGTTTAACACAAACCTTTATAGCATATTATCTTGTAACTTCACCCAAACACTAATAAGATAAATCTATTCACTCACACATGTGTACATCGAGTCCATTTATGGACAATACCACACAGACATAGGAAATACAAGTGTGTTTAGGTAAACACAATAAAAAGTAAGACTTGCCTTCACACCAACCGCAACATCACTGCCAGTGGAGAGAATGCAGGGAGATGGAAAAGAAAAAGAAAAACAAGAAATAATGTTATTTCGAATTCTCAGGAAAATGCAATAATTTAAACACAAAAGGAAAGGGAGACTGGTGCTGTTGAAAGTTTAAAGTAACTACAAGGAACTTTCAATTTGTGATGATTTTAGCGGCCGCTATGGACAAAAGCGTTACCGTTTCCAAGAATGAGGACTGCATTTCAATTCACACTTTCATTTAGCAGGCGCTTTTATCCAAAGCGACGTACATCTGAGAGCTGAAGCAACACAAGCAGGGATCTAGTCAGGAGAGAACAACATGACTAAGTGCCATAAAGCTAAGTTTGAGTCCAATAGGATGTAGATGCCAACCGGCAGTGCACAGAGGCAATGCATAGCGTGCATAGTTTGCATAGAAGCAGATTTTTTTTTTTGTTGTTGGCATTTTTGCTTTTCAGTCCATCAAGTGCAGAGGTGTTCACGAAAGAGCTGGGTCTTTGGTGCAGATCGAACAGAGTTGCCACTGAATTCTGGATCATCTGCAGAGGTTTGAACGTACATACGGGGAGGCCTGCCAGTACGGAGTTGCAGTAGTCGATGTGTGATATTACGAGAGCCTGTACCAGGAGTTGTGCTGCATGCTCAGACAGGTAGGGTCTGATCTTCCTGATGTTGTACAGGGCAAACTGACACGACTGTGCGACTGAGGCCACGTAAACCTTAAAGGTTAGTTGGTCATCGATCATGACACCCAAGTTACTGGCAGACTTTGTGGGCATGAGTTGGGTTGATTCGAGCTGATGGCTGAGATGACAAGGAGCTCGGTCTTTGAAAGGTCGAGTTGAAGGTGGCGTTCTTTCATCCATGCCGATATATCGGCAAGGCATGACAAGATCCGAGCCGAGACTGTGAGGTCTTCCAGTGTGAACAACAGGAAGAGCTGGGTATCATCAGCATAGCAATGGTATGAGAAACCACAGGAGTGGATGATTGAGCCAAGTGAGGTGGCGTATATTGAGAAAAGAAGGAGACCAAACACTGACCCTTGAGGAACCCCTGTGGATAAGCTGTGCAGTTTGGACACTTCTCCCCTCCAAGATACTCGAAAAGATCTCCCTGAGAGGTAAGACATAAACCAGTGGAGGGCGGATCCTGAGATACCAAGCTCAGTGAGTGTGGAGAGGAGGATTTGGTGGTTCACTGTATCAACAGATCCAGCAGCAAAAGGGCTGAGGACTGACCAGCAGCTCTAGCTGAGCGTAGTGACTCCATAATCAACAGGAGTGCAGTCTCGGTAGAGTGCCTCTGCTTAAAGCCAGACTGTTTTAGGTTGTACAGGTTGTTCTCAGAAAGGAATTCAGAGACTTGGTTAAAGACAGTGCACTCAAGTATTTTTGATAGGAAGGGCAGGAGTGAAACCGGTCTGTGGTTTTCAACCTGGGCTGTGTTGAGTGTAGGTTTTTTGAGCAGTGGGTTGACTCGGCTTGCTTAAATGCAGCGGGGAAAACACCCGTTGTAAGTGAGCACCACCGCCCACTGTAAAGATCTAGCCTAGATAGAGTGAAAGAAAGACGCAACTTATTTTTAACACTTTTTTTTTTTTTTTTAAACACAGCTGTTTGCAGGATGCATAGTGATGAGGTAATGTATCGTTTTGTGGCTACGTAAGATTAATAATTGTAATATGACGATGGTGAAACAAAGTTAACTTTGCTTTAATACTGTTCATACACCTAGGTCCCACACACTGTGGGAAGGTACTGTGCGTTTCTTTGTGCTTTAGAACGTAACCACAATGCTATATATAAACTATATAGAAACAGCCAATCTTCCCACTGATGGTCTCGTTTGCTTATGTAGGTCTTATAGAGGTATCAGTATTGAATTGAGACTGTTTCATTACCAGTTAAAAGTTCCTTGTGGTAACTTTAACCTGGATGAAAATATTGTGGCACATTACTTTGAGTACATGGGAACTGAGTGACATTTTAAAGAAAAATCATGCATTATATGTGTTGAAATGTTTGGTTTTGCATGGAAAGCATTTTTGAGGGTTAATATTTTACACTGTAACTTTTTTTATCTGGCTTATTCCCTTTTAGCTTCTTTTTATTTCCAAATTTAACACTTTTAAATTATACTTAAATGTCTTTTTACTTGCATTGCTTTTATATTCTGTCTTGATGCCTTTTATGCTCTATGTAAAGCACTTTGCCTTGTTGTTGAAATGTGCTATACAAATAAACTTGCCTTGCCTTTCATACTCCTGGTTCACTAACAATCTATTCAGTTTCATAGGTTCAAGAAATTAGCATTTCTTTGTCTGAATTACTAAAACACTAATATTGGTTAATTGAACTCATATCCTCTAAGGTTGTTATGCACAACTAATAAACTGTTACAAAATCCTAACATGCTAAGCAACATTTTTCATCACTTTGCTTAAGAAAAGGAAGTCCAAGCAGCATCAAAGACTGGACACCAATGGAAGCTAACCTGCTTTACAATACAACGTAAAGGGGATCTTAATAGCACCATTTATTCTTAGATATTTTTTCAAACGTTGCCATGCCATATTTAGTTATTGCATATGCTATTATCTCCATGTGGCAGCAGCACATACAGAAACTTAACCGCTTGATGTATTAATGATGAACCTGGATCACCTGCTATCATAATTGAACAGCAGAAAACACTTAGGCATCATAATGAAATAAAGATAACATGACTTCACTTTCAATTGGTTGATACATTCAATGTGGTGACAGGACATGAAATGAAAGTAATAATAATAAAAATAAATAAAAAATAACTTAACAGAAAAGTAAACGTTTGGCAATAAAATCGGATTTCTTCAAAAGAAATTCTTGGAGCATACTAACTGTATATGTATGTACGCATTTCTTCTTGTTTATGAGTTGGATGGACTTAAAATACTTTCTAAATTCAGTCATAAAGAACAGCTGAAGTTATGTTGCTGCTCAGCCGGCAGTTTGCATGCAGCTCACATCAGCTTCAGACAAAGGACCCTCATTACTTCAGTTAACATTTAACGCCAGCAGTCAGCACTGACAGGACATTAATAACACACAGTCAGGGCCAATAGCTTGTTACGCTAATAATGACCGACAATAACTGTCGCCATTTATCATAAAAACATTTAGCACGCATTTCATTCGTGCCGGCAGCTAAATGCCAGTAATCCAGCTAACAGTAACATACACTTCACGCACCACAGTGGAGACACACCGGCTATTACCTTGTACTAACTATCTCGCAAACTATTACACTGCCGAAGTAACAAGAACAAGATGATACGTTAAATATGCCCTGGAGACATGTTTTATAGTAAATATAAGTTTCCCTGCAAACAGGACGACACTGAACCACCACATTTCTCGGTTGGCACTTGGCGGTGTTAGCTAGCTACCGTCAGGTTCAACAATATTAAGCATCAAGGTTTGCAGCTGAGCTAACAGCTAGCATATCTTTAACTGAGCTTCAGTCTAACTGTCACATGCATAGCTGTAGAAAGTGCACTCAGAAGCGTTAGCTGAAATATGAACACATGTACCCGTCCATTGCAGCTCTTTGTCCTCTTCTGTCTGTTGCTGTTTCAGCACACTTGGATGCCTGACAGTGGAGCAAAATGGGCGTTTTTCTTCTTCATGTCTTCATGGCTGCTGGAAACCCAAAGTACCACTGAGTGCAATGCTGCCACCCTCTGGTCAGGAGGGTATCTCACAGAGTGAGACTTTTCATTTTCATCTTTCTTTTTGACAAGAAAAACAAAACAAAACAGCAGAGCAATGTAAAACCATTACCAGCTGCAGGCCTGACTCAGTTTAGAAACTGGTTTCCAGCAGGTTTCAAAAAGCAATACAAATATAAAACAATACAGGCAGATAATAAAAGTTAACAAGTTAGACAAAGAATATTCTTCGTAAATATTCTTTGTATACATGGGCTGAAACATACCTATTTTAAGAGTGGATTGTAAATAAAGAATACAGCATAATAGCAATAATAAGGTTGATTATTGGGAAATTAATTTTTACAATTTTGATTCAGAAGAAGGAAATATAAGTGTAAATGTTTAATTATAAAAAGGTGGGAGAATTTCTGATGTGATGTGGGATTTTGTTCCAAATTTTACTGTATGTATAGAAAAATGATCTTAAACCATATTTGTTATTTAAAGTGGGTATGGGGTTCAGTTAATTTGTAATAGGTCTGGTAATTCTTCCAAGTCTTATGGAGTTATGTCTTGGCAAAATAGAACAAAGTGAAGACAGGAGAAGGTGATAATATAGTTGATAGTACAAATTAATACCACAAAGTACTGCATATTTATGAAAATGTAATGATTTACATTACAAAATCAATACACAATGATGTGCCCAAGGAGAAATTATTTTAAGGATAAATAATGCAACTTGTGCCATTTGATAAATTTAGGATTGCATTTATAGCAAAACTATGCATCCCTATTTTCTTGTTTACAGAATTTTTCTTGTATGCATACTCAAATCCTAAAATCAGACAAGGACAGATTGTGGATGCAAAGTAAGTTTTGATATCAAGCAAGAACAGGTTACTCAATGCTGCTACACTGCAAGAGGAATTGTCAGTGGATGAAAGCAAACAATATGGCTTTCTTTGCTTGATATTGATAGCTTTTGGGGAAAGAAAATCTCACATTGTCAAATGTTCAGCATCTGCCAAATAATCTGGAAAAAATGCTGAAAGCAGATCAAACACTGAGATCGTGTTTTATCTGTTTAATGGGTATCTTTTAAGCTCACGTGCCTGTAACATGTGAAAGGTTTTACATGCAAAACAAACACTAAGCTCATAAAATATAAGCCAAAGTTTAAACTAGCCATTAGCCACTAGCCCGTAGTATATAGAGTAGTTACACATGATCACATCTCCAGTTTAACTGCAGTGGTGATATAAACATTACGGGAGGATATAGGAAGTTTTATGTTAATAGTTTTCTGACGCAAATGTGTACAAAAATAAATTTTACAATACCCTTTTCAATAAAAAATAGACTTATAGGTTGTATTATATAAATAGGTTATTTCATTGCAAATGTATGGTGATAAAGTGATGTTTTATGCAAATTCTGGTATCATCATAAACTTAAAGTTTTTCAGCCACTCTATCAAACATCATCCTTGGTTCAGTTTTTAATTCCTACATCATAATAACACAACCATACACATGAAGTTGTGAGACTTACATCTATTCCAAATTCATGACACATTCCAATACAACATCAATTTATAATATATACTGTATATATATACTGTATACACGTATATACATATTACTGTATGTATTTTGATAGTTATGGATATTCATTTTTTAAAACATTCCTTAGTTCCTAGCTCCTTCTTTATTCAGTGGCTTTCTCTTGATTGAAAGTCATTGCAATGACTGCTGACTCTCTGACTCATGATGCAACAGCAATTAATTGTAGGAGACACTGACAATAAAGCTTTCTTGAATCTCTTTTATTGTGTTTTACTCTTTAAGGAGTTACAGATATCAGTGGCATTTTCCCATGGACCCTGAAGTTGTAAACACAGGTGTACTCTGGATGGCCCCAGTTGCTCTCAATCTGCAACTTCACAAATCTGAAGACGCCTTTTGTATGATCCTGATGAGAGAGACAAGGTAGAAAAGATTTGAGAGAGTTGGTGGGGTGGTCACACAGGGATAACTAACAAGAATTAGAGGATGTAAAATCGGGAATGTGATGAATAAAAAAAGGAAAAGGAATCATGAGATGAAGCGTAGAGTAGGGTTGTAATGGTAGGCTACGTGTATTTGTCCTCAACTGTTTTGTACAGGGCATTTGGTTCGATACATGACTTTGCCAAGTTCAATATCTCCTTTGAACCAAATACCAATCAAACATGCCTGAGGAAAGAGGCCTCGTTTATGAGTTATTGACATGTTCATCACTCTTAAGTGTCCTCTGGAAACACGTCCGTTGTCATTTCTGTAAAGTGTTGTGTTGTGGTATTTGCAGTACGTTTTCTAAATGCTGCGCATGTGTTGTCAAATTGATGGGGACATTTTCTTTATTTGCTTGTGTTTTGTGTATTTGCATGTGATTTCTGAAATTGCAGTGCATTTCCCCTTGTCGGCCACCGTATAGACGACTTCATCCTGCTAACTATTTCACTGATGGCATCTTCTTACATCATATCAAAGGATGACATCAAAGATGGAGGCCCATGGGCTACTATTTGCAACGGTATAACCCAAATGTATCTATTGAGTATATTGGAGTACCTTTAAACCTCTAGTGAAGAGTGAGTGAAAGTCAGTTTGTGGGTGATTTTGCTTTTTAATAGTAAAAGAATAAAGGCAAATTGTGACTCTGTTGGCTTTCCATATTTGAGCAAGTGACTGGATTAAAACATGCTTGTGCAGGTGTGATACTCACAGGGAGCTTGAAGGTCTGTAATGACTCCCCATTTGGATCATATACAAAGGTTCCCAGTCGAGTCGTTTCACCATTTGCTGTCTTTATTCCCTGACAGAGACAGAGAGAGAGAGAGAAGGAGAGAGAGAGAAACATGCCATTGAACAGCTTGTTGTTCTCTTTGTGTGTAATGGTGAAAAACCGTGCTGCATCAGTGATGACTCAAGTGAAATTATGTCAAATCTGTGACTTACATAGACAGAAAACTCCCTTGGAGCGCTGTAAGCGAAGCCAGCGGTGGACTGCATGCCTGAAATGTGACCCAGTGTCACATGGGTGATGGTGACTGGGTGTGACAAGGAAATCAACAAATGTCCACGTCTTCCTGCAAAGGCCCAGCAGTGACCGGGAGTCAGAGGTGAGGAGTGTCCCTGTGGAGACGAGACGGAGAGCCGACAGAGGAGTGAAAAGGAGAATCTAGAAGAAGGTTTTGTACGTTTGCATTGTATGTGTGGGTGTGCGTGTGTGTGTTTCCTACCTGGATGACAGTCCGAGGGTTTGCAGGTGGATACCACAAAGGTATTCCCCAAAATGTCACCAGTGGTGGCTGGGTGTAATATGTTTGTGAGGTAAGATGGTGAAGGACGTTGGCACCTGCACAAAAACATACATCATTCACACGCAGAGACGGTTAGAAATCTTAGGACCACAGGGATCCACATTAAAGCACAAGAGTAAACTATAATCTGACACATCATAATGAGGAAGATGACTTACCCTGCGATTCCAGAGCAAAATTTGGCATAGTGTCTGCCACAGGAAGAAGCTTTTTCGTCAGACCGAACAGCTCATCCTGCAGCTCTTTTAGCTGCATCTGCATCATCTTAACATCAACTCCGGCCATGTCGTCCTGCAGCTTTGTCAGCTGCGCCTGCATCTTCCCCAAATCATTTCCAGCCCAGCCCTACAAGTCAAAAGAGATCTGTTTATTAGTGGGGAGGCGTGTAAGGTGACTTGAGCTACAAGGTGATAGGAATTTTCATGTCGCAGAAAAAAAGGCCTGTTTTTAAAAGGAGAAGTCAAGTTACTACGAGTGTTACTGTACCATGTTCTCCAGCCATCCGGAACTCTGATTGACACCGGTCCTGCTTGAATCATACATTATGTACGAACATCCTCCTGGATAGAGAGACACAAAAATCCAGTCGAGATATGTATTGTATGAAAATAAGCCGTGACAGTCCAACAAAGCTGGTGTACTAGAGATGATTCTTAATGAATTACCAAAACACATTAGGATGATGAAGAGGAGGCCGGCAACAGTTTTGGGGCTAAACCTCGTCCAGACTACACAGAGAAAGAGAGGATGTTTAGAGTTTCATAACAGAGAGAAGATATATTGAGAACTAACTTCTATGTCATTTCAGCAGGTGTGTTTTCAGGTGAGGTTATTTCCTTACAACTGTTTTTGTCCCCCCCATCCTGGGGCAGCAGGTGGTCAACGTCGTCAGCAAGGGGAGATGGGCTTAATTTTTTAGCGACCGTGCCGGCACCAGAACGGCGACGACCCCTCTTCCTCCGAAAGACCCTTTAAGATGCAATGAAATGAGAAAGACTGAGATGTGAATATCTATAGATAAGAACAAGAGTAAGTACTGTAGCAATACCACACTATAAAACTACTCCATTACAAGTAAAAAGTTGGTCGGAGAAGGGACTTAGTATAATTATATATATATAGTATGATTACAGTATGTTGGCTGTGTTTTGTGTGCAAAATTGAATGTGTAAAGTAACTATAATAGCCAGATAAATTATAGTGGAGAAAAAAGAACAATGTATCCCTTTGAAATGCAGTTGAGTGGTATAAAGTAGCATCCAACAGAAATACTAAGTTATGATACTGTAAGCAATACAGAATTGTACTGACACACACACGCGCACACACACACACGTCAGTTTACCTGAATGGGGTTTCCTTGTATGTAAGCCGAGGCTCTTCCTCCTTATCATAGTATCCCATTGAAAGCAAGCGACAGCTTTGCCATGCCATGACTGAAAAGTGATGGACTGGAGCAACCAGTGCTGGAAGAAAGACCTTTACTGATTAAAACTACCAGCACCATGATGGAAACATACATGTAATTAAAAGCATTTTATTAAGCCTTGCCTTGTGTTTAGTACCAGTTAACAAGTGTTACCCTTAAAATGTATCAAAAAGTGTTCATTAAATGTATTCAGAACTAGACTAATTAAATATTGCATACACCTCAGTAGCACCAGCCCACACTCTGGATTACCAACTCGGCAAGGACATGAAGACACATGGACATAAGCCCCTTTAATATCATTATTATTGCACTCAGTACTGTGCTTACATGATGCATATTGCTTAATAAAGTTACCAGGCTACTATTCCAGCAGCAGGTGTACAGGTTAGTTTCTGGGACTCCAGAAAAATACAGTTAAACTGCTTTGTGTAATCTGCTGTCTGCTCTGCACCTGCTACATATTTTAAGGCAACACAGCACATACACAATGCACAGATAGTGGGAGGATGTGGGGGCAGGGGAGGTGGGGTAATAGGGGCCCACAGCTTAATATTGTCCTGGAGCCACCAAACAGGTTGATTTGGCCCTGCCGACCCTAAATGTCCTTCTAAAACATAGCAAATGCATTTTTAGTGAGAATGAGGTGAAATCAACTAGTTAGTTTGTCTAATTTTCTGTATCTATTATATGTATTCTTCTTATCTTTTTTTCCTATTTTTCCACAGTGGATTACAGGTCTGCAATAAAATGAATTGTAATATTTCAGACTGAGTAGAAAAAATAAATGAAAGGAAATACACAAAGCCACATTATCACAAAACAATTATTTCACCTTTATGTCCACTAGCACTACTTAATTCACAGAACTGAACAAAATAATTTCAAACCACTACAATCATCTGGCTGCCTTTTCAAAGCTGCATTTATGTTTTGAAGAGTTATATGCCAACCAACCAAAACCCTCTCCCAACCAGATTCTATTCATTTCTTCACCATTTTATCTCTTATTTTGTAACATTTGTTGAAAGCTTTTTTTTCATCTTTGGCTGTGTTGGTAGGAAACTAACTGATCTATCAATACTGGTCATATTATGTGTGAAAAGAGTCAAGATACAATTGTTCCAAATCATCAAACACCATGTTCACAATGTAATCTGTGTGAAGCAGCCTGATAACTACTCACCTTTTTACTCTGATGAGAAAGGAAACACTAAACTGTGGATGAACTGAGTTCTTCACAGTGTGAAATGATTCCAAGCAACATAACTGTTCCATTCTGTTTATGTCATCAGTAGAAGCAGAATGGAGACACAGAACTGTAAACATTCTGTAAACAGTGAAGGAACTCGGTGCATTTAATTAAATACTGTACTACCAAAGTACTTCTATTATAATTATAGTGACTCTGTAGATTCAGATTTTACACATAAAATATATGATCAACTTATAAAACACTGAGCAACATTACAGATTAAAAGATAAAGTATATAAAGTGTTTAAAATTAGCATCATGTTGACCAGTTACTATAAATGCTGCTTAATCAGTCAATGTAGCTATTATTTTACTTCAGCATCAAGAGTATAAGTACTCATTATGCAGAATGGAGGACATGCAATAGATTTCACTGACCCCCAACAAGTTTTCCCTTGTGATAGCCCACAGCTAATCTATAAAGTCTGAGTAAATGATTTAATACATATTAGTAATATAGTGTTTTTACATTAGGGTATTGCTAACTTTTAGGGTTTGGATTTGTATACTTCTATCATTGTCAGACCAGCCAGTACAACACTGAAATGTGGCAGAGACATGTCCTTCTACTCAACTCCTGCTCATACTTGAGTCTGTTTCTTGCACAAACAAACAAACAAAAAATAACACCTTAGTCTGTCTTCTAGTGTACAGATGGTTTGGAAACCTTTATTGAAATCATTGGCCATTACAAGGTTGCATTTCATTTTGCATTAATACATTAAACATTAAACAGCAAATATCCATTTAATTTGAATATCAAATAAAATATTAGACGTTTACAGAGGAAGAACAAATACGAATCTGCAATTAAAAATCTAAAAGTCAAATAAAAAGTCAAATCTACTGTTAAATCATTGACAAAGTTACTATGATACCATTATTGTGATCCTTGACCTTAAAAGGTTGGCTGACTTTTTCTCCTCTGGTATTATTGGAGCTAATCTTTCTTAAAATGATTAACTATTTCCACCATCCAAATGATTGGCATTTATGGCAATGACCTGTCAATGTTTGCAATGGTTATACATGTAGCTGATTTATTAGTAGTGTTACATGTGGCACTTTTAACTGTAGGAGGTTAGTGCAAGGCCGGCTGAGTATAGTCAAAGCGGAATTGTAGTATATAGTATAGTATACTAATAGCAGGAATTATTCATAACACACAACTCTTGTGCCTTTTTCTATAGATTTTAACAGGACTTGAAAATAATCCCTTCATTTTCTGCTATAGCATATTCCTCAGTCTCTGTGTGGAAACAAGTAAAACAATTTTGTTAACAAAAAACAGATTTGAACCACAGGCAATTCTAAAACTGTGCATACCTGCTGACAAGGTTTAACAACCATACACACTGTACATACAGACGTGGCTGAAAATATTGGTCCCCTTCCACCTTTTTTTAAAAAAAACTAAATTTTCTCTGTATTAAGTTGAAACTGCTTTTTGATGTATGTTTGGAGTCATTATCCTGCTGGAAGCTTTCTGACACTGGGCTGTATGTTTAGCTCCAAAATGCCTTGATAGTCTTCTGATTTCAGGCCCCCAGTGCCTGAGGCAACAAAGCAACAACAAAACATCACTGAGACTCCTCCATGTTTCAAAGTAGGCATAGTGTTCTTTTCTTTGAAGGTTTCATTTTTTCTTCTGTAAACAGGGTTGATGGGATTTACCAAAAAGCTCCAATTTTGTTTCATCTGTCCAAAGCACATTCTCTCAGAAGGACTGTGTGCATTTTCGGAAAAGTCCAGACTGGCTTTTTTGTGTTTTCCTCTTAGAAGTGGGGTCTTCCTGGGTCTTCTATCATGGAGCCCATTCTCATTCAGACAGTGACGGATGCTGTGACTTGAAACTGATGTACCTTGAACTTGACGATCAGCTTGAATCTGTATTGAAGTTTTCTTTGGTTCTTTCTCAACCATTCAAGCAATCCTTCCTTCTAAAGGGTACCAATAATTTTGCCCAGGCCATATCTTTTAATTTCAACACTTCAGAGTGAATGGTGCATTATTTTAATAAAATGCAAGAGTACCAATAATTTCAGCCACATCTGCAGTACAGTCTTAGCTAGTACCACCACAGACAAACCAAAAGGAATTCCTTACTTGTGCTGCATTCATGTTCATGGAATAAACCACTGAAACAACTGCACTCCCTGAGGAGTCCATGACAGCTGAGAGGTGAGGCAAATGTTTCCTAAAGAAAAGGCTGTAATTTCATTATTTGAATTTCAAATTTAGTTGGATTCAGCTAATTTCAGTCAGTTCATAGATAAATGTTAACAGTAAGAGGCAAGCCTATTTCACTGTGACACAAAGGCAAAAAGTTTTGAAGTGAGTTTTGACTTTTCCTTTAGCAGACAGGACTAATGGGCACACCCCTCTTGGGGTGATAGGGCGTTGTCCTGGTAACCATCTTGATGCAGTCTATGATTGGACATACGCTGAAGCACAGAGTGCAGCCCGTACAGGTGTCAGTGACGAAGGGAAGGTGGGTCTCTGGGTCGAACTTTATGGCCTGGTGAGACAACAAGCAAGTCTGGGGGTTATATGAAGTGAAAAGGAGAGCAATCTAACCATGTTTTATTCTATTTTAATTTGCCTTTTTTTAAGTGCACAATCTGCATCAATCTTTTCTAAAATCACGGCAAAGACTCTATATGGTAATTGTGAAAATTCAAGAAAAACTCATTCAAACATAGCTGAGGATCTTGGAAAAACATGGTGGCTGATGCCGTGGATTCAATTAGAGATGCAGAGAGCAAAATTATACATGTGTATTATAATACACCAGTCAAACTGCAAAAAATGGGACAAATGGATGATCATGGATGATAATAACTGAAGTTACTCAAGTTAAATTGCAAGGACTAATCATTAACAAGGGAAGTTTTAGGAAGTTTGGTATTATTTTTTAATGTATATAAAGAAAGAAACTTAACACAAAGTAAATATTCCCACTATTTTACTGTTTTTACTACCCATATGTGCTGTATTTATATGGTACTTTGTCTTAGTTGATTTCAAGTAATATGTTGTAGTCACATTACAGGACGAATGCAGACAGATGTACCTGATATCCCGAGTCATTGCAGGTCATGTAACATTTACCGCAGTTGATACACATCTCTTCATCTATCAGAGCCTGGACCTGAGGACACAGGGAAGCACGGTGATTATAATCAGTTTATCTTAAAAGTATCCGTGACCTTTCATATGTATAAATGCCTGTTGGTGTTACTAGTTTATATTCTGATTGTATGCAAGAAAAAAAGCTATATATTCTGCTGACTATAGATGATTACCACATCAGTATCTTACACATTTTTATTTAATGCTCATGAAATTACAGTTTGGGTGATGTCAATACTTATGGTCTCTGGTCTTGCATTCATTTTAGAGCCAGCAATCTCATTCAAATGTACCTGTATAATCAAGAAAATGCCTGCAATGTGTGAGAAAATAATATGTTACCTGCTCTGTGTTGTTAAGTTCCTGGTATGCTCCAATGTGGCGCAGCGCTCTGGCTATCACATCCTACAAACACACATCACCACATATACACATACACACAGTGTGAACAAAGCACAGATATTTACTTGGTTAGAAACTCACTTCATGGAACAAAGCATAATACATCGTGAGAGAGAGAGAAAGCAAGACAGAGAGAGAGAGAGAGTGACACCTTGACAGCAGGAACAGGTTTTTTGGGTGTGTTGGCCTGGATGGTGTTGGTGTCCTTCACATCAGTGTCATTGGCGACTCTGAGGCGTTTCTTGTACTCTGATATGGCTTCTGTCTTCTGCTTGAGGTATGGACCAAAGCTAGGGAGACTCTATACACACACACACACACACACATACACACACACACAAAATGCACACACATCAACCAATCAGAGGAAACATTAGTTAAATGTTCAGTTAAGTGGTTGTGCCAGTGTATTCAGTAACAACAATGTAGTATGTACAGTAGTAGAAGACTAGTGGAAATTAGGAAACAGTTGCAGTAGTTTAAAGTCTTCTTTCACACAATATGTGTTTTGCTTATTGTTCTTTCACTTCAGTGTTTGAGCTTCACTGTGCAGAATGATGCAGAGTTTGACACTGGACGGGTGTTTTCACATTCGTCCGCTGCAGGAGGAAAGTTTCTCTGCTCTCACCTTAAATCTGAGTTTAAAGGATAGATTCACAATTTTTCAAGTCTGTCTTAAAACAACAGTCAGTTGCCTAAATGAGCACTCCTGTTCCTCCAGTTCATACTGGCTGTTAAAAGATCCCCTTCAAATTCAATGTATGTGGTGGAGGCAAAAATCTACAGTATGTCCACACAGTCATTTTGTACATTTGTGCAAAAATGCATTTAAAAGTTGATGTGAAGCTTATATGAGGCCTCAGCAGTCTGAGTTAGTCATATGAAGTAGATATCTGACACATTTACAGTCTTTTTAGCATCAAATTCCCTCTTTGTGTTTCCTCAGACAGTGTTTCCCTGTTGAGCTGTGGTGGAAGTATAGTAACAAAAAGAGGGACTTTGGCACTAAAAAGACTAATGTTGAAAGAAGCTGAAGCTTCATATTAGCTTCAGATAAACTTTTAAATACATTTTTACACAGAAGGAGGACTGGGGATTTTGTCCTCCATCACTTCCATTGTAAGTGCATCATGAAGGGATCTTCTAATGGTCAGTATGAACAGGAGGAATGATTACAGCAAGAAAAACATGTTTCAATGTTCATTTGGGCTCCTGACTGTTGTTTTAAGACAGACTTGAAAAACTGTGAACCCGTCCTTTAAGGCGTGATTTGTGACATCACAAATCATGCTCTTAAATGTGATGGGAGAACTTGAGGTCTCCTATACACTGACAATGGACTTTTTAGTTAACTAGGAGACATCTAGTGTGTAGTAATTAAACTTTTGAAATGGAGAATATTTGCATATTCATCAGCTCTGGATTTTTCAATAAGGGAGAAAGAGTAGATGTAATTTTAAGGATTAATAAGGCAATTGAGTAATTTTTGTGTGGATAAACCATATTAGACACAAATTATTATTCAAAGCAGAGTGATTTTATATGTCTTAAAACATGTCTGAAGGGGGTCTTTAAGTTCTAATACAAGGAGAGGTGGCAGATATTGAGGGGGTAGCAGTAGAGTGGCTATAAACATTTTCAGGAAAAAGATGTAAATATTCACAATAACACTAGTAGTATTATATGTAGCAATACCTGACCGACCAGTTCTTCCAGTCTGAGAACTGGTTTTCCCTTCTGGTGTTTCTCTGTTGGAGGAGACTGGCCGTCCCAGTCCTTCAGCTCCAAGCTCTTCAGGTACAACAAGGTCTTCAGACCTGAACATTTGTGACATACGGTAAGAACACCTCAAAGCAGTAGCAGAACAGTACATTTATAGAAACACAGTTATTGTACATACCAACACAGTAATCCTCAATCACTGTGAAGTCCTGGTTCTGAACAGCACTACACACCTATGAAATCAGACAACAGAGAGACAGACAGATGTGTATCAACAAGAACAGAATCAACTCCCTCTGTTTTGTAAGGACCAGTTTAAGAATGTATATATTATATAAACACATCTCATGGCTGCTTCTGCTCCTCAAATTGGTCTATTAAATTCATCTTTTATAATCGGAAAATCACTTTCATTTGCGGTTTAAAGCTTTTTTGCATTTTCTTTTCTCACCTACAGTAGCTTACATTGAAGTGAGGGGGTAAGAGAACGTCTCACTTTAAAAACTTATCAGTGCAGGGTGCCCACTGCTGAAACAAAATATTCACTATAGAGTTTGTTCGTGGATTTGTTCTCAGGATTTAAAGGACAGTATGAACCTTATTGGATCATTTAAAGTCCCCCTGAGTATTTTTATATGTCTTAAACATGTTTATGATATCTCATTTTCAATAAGCGAGTGAGTGACACCTGTTAGGTGTAGTAAATAATATTATCACCTGTAACACTGAGGCCCCGGCATGAAGAAACTGTAGTCCAGACTCTGCTGAGTCAATACCACCGGTGGCCAGAATTGGGAAACCAGGAAGTGCTCTGCCGATGGCCGATACTGCTCTGAGAGCGATGGGTCTGATGGCGTTACCTGCACACATGGTAAATATTTCTAAGTGCTTGGAAGCAGCAACTCACCAAGAGCTTGCTCAGTGTTTACATCGGGTGTCACTTTAATTCATTCAAGTTACCTACAAATCCTTCCCCAAAAAGTCTGGCTAGTGTGTGTGTCTGTGTGTAAATTTGCGTGCACAGTATGTGTGTTAGTTTGTTGTCATTCTGTATTGATAATATGTGTCACTATCTACTGTCAAAACATGATCACAATTACACTTATCAAGCTGATTTTATTCATCACGAAGAGTATTAGCCTGAATGTGGTCGTAAAAATAGAATAAATAAACAAACAGTGGCCATGATGATGTCCTCCTGGTTGCCTCAGCTTGGGCTTTGCAAGAGATTACAATGAAAGACGCTATTAAGTTGCATTATGGGAAATGTAGGATCCAGTGTTTTTGGAGCTTCATCCAAATTAGGGACTAAAAATCAGGCCTCTGCTGCTTTCATTTTGACCATTCTCTTTTTAGTCTGTCTTCTGTGAACCCCCAACGTTCAATAGAAGTGCAATACCAAATCCCTCTTCTACCTTTTAGAACTACTACAGGGGGTTGCGTATGTGATTGTATGTTTGCGTGTGACCTCACCGGACACCCCTCCATATGTGGTACGTTTGCCCGCTCCAACACTCGGCCAGGGTGAGCCGTCGGCCTTCAGTCCCATCATGCCTGAGACTGTGTTGGTGGCTGTTACTCCATCTGCTCCTCCTGTAAAACAACACAACAGTAACAACAATCAACATGTGTGTGGATGTCTGTAGATGTTCATTATATACACATATTGTCAAATTGAAATCATTTGTACTATGCAACGTAAAATGATCTAATAACTTACAGTGGCAGAAATGATACGGAGGAAACAGTGGGAGAGATATTAGTTAAGTGTGTTTACCTTCATGGGCAGCTTTGGCAATGTCAACAATGTTGGTAACATTCGGTGTCAGTTTGGCAAAGAACGGAATGGAAATGGCGGCACGCACCCAACGACAGATATTTCGCACCAACTCCGGATCCTAATGACGAACACACACATAAAAAAAAACACCAACACACCAATACACAATTTAGCAAGTCTAACTGCTTGAGAGATTATGCTAGATGGTATCATTCATGGCAGGACAGGATGTTGAAGATTGTATACAGTATGTTGATGTATACTGTATGCTTCTGACAAGTAAATCTATGTGCACAAACTGTAGGTCACAGTATGTGTGTGTGTGTGTGTGTGTGTGTGTGTGTACCTGTCCACAGGCCAGTCCCATGCCTCTCTCTCCCATCCCGTGGGGACAGGACAGGTTCAGCTCCAATGCATCTGCTCCTGATTCCTAAAACACACAGATTTCTCTCATTTTTACTTTCCCAAACTACACAGGTATAATCTGTGTATGTGTATATGGTGATCACACCATAGTTGGACTGTGTACATTATGTTAAGAGTGAAGCTTATCATGATGGCATTTTTCTCACCTCAGCCATCTTGGCCAGTTCTGTCCAGTCCTCCTTGTTATAACTACACATTATGCTGGAGATCACCACCTGACAGAAAGACAGAGATTTTTTCTAATGCTCATCATTTTCTTGTCCTCTTAAAAGAAACGCAAGTCCCCAACAACTGACAATTTTGTCAAAACTGGAGAATTTATTTTAGATTAGACAAACAGTTCCACGCATTACCTAAATATCTGCATCTTACTTTGAAATAGAAACGCTGCCAATCATCAAAAGTGAAGAATAGTATCTGTTATTGTGCTTTCGCATGTTCTCATCAGCCAGATCCATTTTCTGTCAAAGCAAAAAGTGATCTTATTGGATCACGTGAGGTGATGGGACGAGAGACTTACATTGTTGGGGAAGTCTCTCTTCAGCTCTGCAACTGACTGACACCAGTAGGCTGCAGTCTTCTCACTGATGAGCTCAATGTTGAGGAACGAGCCCTGACCTGGTCCATACAGATGACCAGAGGTGGTGCCACGCACAATACGAGGAGACACGTTGGTCACCAGGTCCTGCAGGGATACAAAGAAATAGTGGCCATTCAGGTCACATAAAATACTCTCCAACAGACATACTGGAGTTTTATAATTCTTGCTAACAACAGATGCAAATAAGGGATTGCTTTTTCTAAACTCAGCTGTCTGAACCAAGTGCTTCCTGTGGCTGAGAGGTGCTGGTGTTTTTCTTCTGTTACTAGACCTATTCATCTCGCAAATATTTGTTTTTTAATATGCTTCGTTGACATTTATTGGGCCAAGCAAAGCTCCAAAAAAATATTTGTGTGCACTTTACTGACTTGAGTGTGTGTGTGTGTGTGTGTGTGTGTGTGTACCTTATTCAGTCCAAACGTCTTGGTCAGAGCGAAGCCCCAACCTTGTTCAAAAGCTCTTCTGATCATAGCTGTACTGGTGGTGGGAGGAGCAGAGGCCAGGCCAAATGGGTTGGGAAACTTTATTCCACAAACCTCAACACTGATGTCCACCTGGTCTATAGCACTGTAGAACAACGGCAGCTTGGGAACTTTGTCCACTTGCTTTCCATACAGGGACTGCAGAGGGAAGGGAGAGGACATCATTGATATTACATTTTAAGAAGCTGAGCCTGAGGTGAATACTCTTAGATCTGTCTCTGTGTCCAAAAGCCAAGCTCCATTATTCATGAATGTGGTAGAGTTTATAAGAAATAAAATCGCTCTGCTCTTTATGTGATGCATTCATGTGCACCTGTGAAGCTCTGAACATCCCAAACTTAATAGTCAGCCACTGAACAGCACATTCATGAACTGTGTTGACAGAGAAACAAATGTGTAAATCACACAAGAAGAAAATATGATCTACAGAATAATCCATTAAACAGTCTTCTGCCAACTGCCAAGTCTTAAAAGTCATAGTTCCTACTGCACATGAACATACCACAGCGTAGCATATGTAAAGCATGCAGACAGAGCTTCCTACAGCAAATCAAATGGGATAAAGCATCTGTACACAATGGTATGATGTATACTGTGTTAGGCTTGTGTGTTAATTCAGTCACAAATGGGGGAGAAGAGTGCAGGTTTTTCCAAGTTAAGACATCTTAAGAATGAGCCCTGAATGTTAAAGATGTGGTAAAAGTTTGAAGCAGAGATTAATCTTGGCAGTTCAGATTTACCTGCATGTATGTGTGAATATGCCATGAGGCCTGTTTGCCGTCATTCACTGATTCCACTGAGGTGTTTGCCAAACCAGCGATGTCTCCTCCTGCAAACACCCAGGGCTCACTGGTCTGCATGGTGTCTGTGTTGATCTCTGGAGTACCCCAGCGGGTCAGCTTTACAGGAGCCATGGCCTCAATCACTACACGCAGACAAAATATGGATCAGCTATAAGGCAACTGTAAACATGTCAACGCACATCCTAACACAACCCTAACCTACTGTGTCAACCTGGCCTGCTAGAAATTATATTTTGTATATTACTAAATTGTTTTCCAAATTTTGTTGTGGTGGCAAATGTAATCACTGACTGGATTATGTTCAGAGGCTACATAGAAAACCTTTGTGAAGTGGAGGTGGGTAGATTAATCAGATGTATTTTCTTTTGTAAAACTGAAAAATAGTGTCTGAAAGCACTTCTGATAAACCACAAATCTCACCCTTGTGTCACTTGTCCAAGTTTGTTTGTGTGGAATGGGTTCACTCCTGCCCCTTGTGGCTGACGAGGGAAAAAAACATTTTGTTTCCATCCTTCAGCCACAGGGGGCAGTAATGAGCCCATTACAACATGGCACAATAGAATGAGGCAAAGACGGCGCCACACACAAAAACTTAATTGGACAAGCAATGCAAAAGTGAGATTTATGCTTTATCAGAAGTTTTTTCAAACTGTGTGTTTTAAAATAGATGTGATATATCAGTGGATGTTTTACTGCTATGTTCTCTATCATTATTTGTGCCAGATACATTAATTAACATTTCATTGTCATTTACTAGAAAACATAATTTGTCCATCATTACGCTTCCTAAACATATTTGCTTTTACCAATTAGGTGTATATGAACATAATTTCTAGGAGACAGGGTTGCAACCTGAGCGGTAGCATCAAATAATACAGTAGCGTCAACGTAGCATCAAAATATAGTAATGCACGGCGTGGGGGCTACTACAGTTTGCATCTTTGTCAGCTGATTGGTTAATTACCTTTCTGTTCGTTGAGCATGGAACCAAAAGCACTGATGATGTAATCAGCTTTCAACCTGACAATTTGGTCCTCATCCTCCAGCCAATCACCTTCCTCAGTCTGCTCGGTGCGACAGAACTGCAACCCGGCAACCCGTCCGTTCTTCATGATGACCTCACGAGGGGACAGGAAGGGCAGGAACTCGCACTGCTCTTCCTTAGCCAGCTCCATCTGACAGATAACACATGTATCCATCAATCCCTCCTCTTACCCACCTGCCAGTATATATATATCCACTAATCCATCTATCATCCATACTTACCTCTTCAGGAACAGCCCTGATGTTGGTGAATCCCTTCCTGAAGCAGACGTAGACTCTCTTGGCTCCGCAGCGGAGAGCTGAGGTGGCGCAGTCGAACGCAGTGTCTCCAGACCCCAAAACTATCACTACTCCTCTTAACTCTGGCAGGGAAGCACGACACTGACACATACCTAGACGGAGTGAGACAGGAACAGAGAGTAAAGTGAGATTGCTTCTGACAAGGAGATTTATTTAGGAAATATATCTTTCACCACTAAAACATTTTTACATTTGAACCAACACACTTCCCGTTAGATTTTCTCATTAATGCCTATGTAGTTGAAGTGATGTCACCAGCAAAAATGTTGTATGAGTGATTTGCATGTTTGCGTCTGTGTATGTGTGCACTATAGTACCCTTCTTGCTGGCTGAGGCCACCATGGGGAGAAAGTCTTTGGAAGTGAAGAAGCCTTGATCCATGGTTAAACTCTTGAAGATTTCAGCTCTGTTGGCCTGAGGAAGACCTGAAATCACACACACACACACACATTGGAAGAAGAAGAGCGTGAAACAATTTGAACGTGTATGACTGTTAAAGGTGCAGTCCAAAAGTTTAAAAAAAATCCATTATGATTTACAAGCTGAAGTCTCACACACACAGTATTTACTGTATGAAACCATGCATACACAGCTAATAGCTATAGCTAAAAGCTCACATATGTATACATATGACATGCATCACTGTTTTGAATGATGAGAGACACTCACCGATCCCAATGAAGACTGATTTAAATCCCTCTTCTTTCAGAGACTTCAGAGTCATTCCGTTAACACCTAGACCCTTCTCACACACCACCTGATGTATACACACAAATGCACACAAAGACGTTTAAACAGGACTGTGTAAAACAAATCCCGAGAATGTCTTAATACAGTAGATTACTTTATTATGCCATATCCAATATATCATATATATCATCTTTCCATTATCTTTATCAGCTTTATTTTCTTGTGTGTGTGTTTTCATCAGATATGGTACTGACAAATTTTAAAGACACCCCTTAAAATTGTGAGCTTGTTATCATACTTCATTACATGCTGAGGCCATTAGTATTGTTACCATCCAAAAATGTAAATATGCGTCAGTATGATATGAGTTGTACCTTGACTCCCAGGTCCTTCATCAAGTTTATTTCAAACTGGACAACCTCATAGGGAAGCCGGAACTGGGGGATTTCTGATGTGCTGCGTGGAAGAACAACCCTTTGTTGATTGTTTGTGTCTCTGTCTCATATATCAGTATACATCTGTCATCCTGCCTTTTTGATAATCTGACATACAGGGATGCTTCAGCAGCCAGTCGCCTGTCTTCTTACCATTATGGATATGCAAGTCTGACTTACAGAAATAAGCCTGGCTTAACTAGTTATCTTGGTTTATGAAACACCTTTATGATCTCCCTTATTATCACCAACAATTATCCTCTGCTTAAAAAAATTCTGTAAATTTAGATAGCGAATAAATAGTCAGATAACCTTGTGACATCTTTCATTTTATATTTTAACAAGGATTTATGTTTTTTAATGAATAGCTGTTGTTGTCATTGTTTTATTGTGATACTCAATACTTAAGTTTAAAATCGAATTCTGTGCTTTTATCTGCTGTTTTTGTGTATGTTGTATGTTGAGATACTTTAGTGTGTGCACTTTAGATACAGTTTAACTTGAGTAATTACAATGCAGTTGCAGTATTTTAACCCCTGCTAAAGTAACTTTGTAACTGTAACTTTTAAAAGCCCTACAAACATGTTTATTTGCTACTTAAATTATTAAAGAACTTCAGTACAATATATACAGTAGCAGACAAAAGTTTGGACACACCATCCCATTCATTTGAATGAGTTTGTCCAAATTTTTGACTGGTACTGTATATGTAAGTATAATACAATACAACATGATATGATATGATATGATATGATATGATATGATATGATATGATATGATATGATATGATACCTTAGCCCTCCAGTGTATTTCTGTTTCTCAAATATGGTGATATTATCATATCCAAGTCGGGCCAGGAAGGAAGCACAGCTGATTGAGGCAGGGCCACAGCCAATAAGAGCAATGGGGGCATGGTAAGACTCTGGCATCTCACTGGCTGGTGGGAGCTCAGGATTCCTGATCTGAGGGATGCCCATCTTACTGAACACCTGAGAAGAAACACGTACACACAAACACATTTGAAGAGCTTTAATGGACTGCATTCAAATAATAACTCTAATCCAAACACTCTCAACACAACATGGTTGCCTTTAATGTCTGTGTACCATGACTTCTGCTGAAGAGTGACCATTTATCTCAACCTAAATCAAATAATTATTTTAATCTTAAAACTACAGTAAACCCAAGTTGTAAGCATGAACTAACCTGTGAAGAATATACTGAGTTTTAAAGACACAATTGCATGGTTAATTATGTTATCTGACATGCATAAATAACAGTGTGATAATTGTGTATCTGTGCACATCATGCTAAGCAAAAAGCTCACTCAATGTTTTCTCAAAAACATTAAAGAAGCAGAATAAACACATACACATGGCCATATAAATAAAGATGGTGACATAACTGCAGCTGGCTGTAACTGATAACAGTTGAGTTATCTGAGCAGAAAATTCTAGAAATGATATATGAAAATGATATATGTTTTCGAACTGTTTTTTGACAGTTATAAATGCTGTACCTCAGTAGCAAACTGCTGTAACCCTCCGATGTTAATGGGTCCTTCCTCAGAGGCATACAGGTTGCAGCCCCCAACACACAGCTCTGATGTGGGACAAACCATTCCACAGGTCAAACCCAGAGGGTTGTCAGATAGGATGGCCCGCGCTGCTCCATAGTAGTTCTGGTATACACACAGACACATAGATACACACAAACATGAATGATATAGTCATGGCAATTAGTAATGAATAATTTTCTGTATTCCTCATTCTTTGTTTGTCCTTTAACATCTTCTGAGACACCTCCCACATCACAAAACTGGCATTCAACAATGTGAGCATGCATGGATACAATGTGTGTATATATTTCACAGTACCTTATTAGAGATACTCGTAATAAACGACTTGATATCCAGGTTAGTTGGGCAGCTCTTTTGACAGGGAGCATCAGCGCATTTTAGACACCTAAACACAGATTTTTACTTTTATTTGACAGCTTAGACAAGTTGTGCTATTGAGATGTAAGAAGCCTGGTCTCAGTCTGGTCCAAGAAATCAGTACCATGGCAAACATGAAATGTGACGTCATCATCTGCCTGCAGTGGTGACAGTCTTTGTCCGCAGGTGGTGCGTGTGTTAAAATTGCAACCAACATGTCTACATCTGTAGATGCACCATTCTTTCCTACAGGGGGTGCAGGCCTACAGGTGTAGAACTTTTCTGACAATGATCAAACCACTCTGTAGCCAAAAGATGTGAATGAGTTTGTGAGGGTGTTACAAGCAGTGGTGGAAGAAGTACTCAGATCCTTTACTTAAGTTAAAGTACCAATACAGCAATGTAAAAATACTGCATGAAAAATCCTACTTAAGTAAAAGTACATAAGTATCAGCATGGTTAAAGTATTACAGTCAAAGTAGTGGTTTGGTCCATCTGACTGATATATTATTATATTATTAATATAATAATATATCATTAGATTAATAGTGAAGCATCAGTGTTAGAGCAGCATGTTACTGTTGTAGCTGCTGGGAGTGGAGCTAGTTTCAACTACTTTATGTACAGTTAGCTAGTTTAGTCCAGTGGTTCCCAACCTAGGGGTCGGGCCCCTCCAAAGGGTCAGCAGATAAATCTGAGAGGTCATGAAATGATTAATGGGAGAGGAAAGAAGGAAAAACAAAGTTCTGATACATACATCTGTTTTCAGTTTTTGGACTTTTTCTCTAATCTTTGATTTTTGGTGAAATATTGGATCATTTGAACATTTATTGAAATGAAAGCATGTGAGAAGTTTAGAGGGAAAAATCACCATTTGGTGGAGCTGTTAACAACTCATAGACATGTGAAATGTGACCCCGACTACACACTGCTTTTTGTAAGACATCGAAAGCCAAAAAGTAACTAAAGCTGTCAAATAAATGTAGTAGAGTAGAAAGTACAATATTTCCCTCTGAAATGTAGTGGAGTGGCAGTATGAGGTAGCATCAGATGGAAATACTCAGTAAAGTACAAGTACCTCAAAATTGTACTGAAGTACAGTACTTGAATAAATATACTTATTTACTTTCCACCACTGGCTACAAGTCAGTTCAAACTGGTACTTTGGATCTAAAAACAGCTAAGTCATTCACGCTCACCTCATTGCTTCTCGTAGAGCTCCACGCTCACTCAGTGTTGTGTGTTTGATGTCATCAAAGTTGTTCTCTAATTTCACACAGGACTGAAAACAGAAAGAGAGGGTTACAGAAAGAGAATAGTATAGTATATAGTATGTAGTGAGGATGAAAATACTGAACAAATGCTCTGACTGGACTAAAGCAACACTAAATCAAAGCTAAGTTTTATGTGTGTCTCTCACATCACAGTTCCTCTCAGGGTTTCTCTTCCAGTGTTTCTTTTCTTTCTTCTTGTTGGCTGTCGACACAATCTGGGCGTGACTCTTCACCCTGGGGTTCAGAGCCAGGATGCTCTGTACAAAAATGTTTCAAAAAAGATCAACACATCAGTAAAAAGATTCTTGATTATTCTTGAACTGTTAACCACAAGTTTTTTGAACATTTAATAAATGGAGGGGGGGAAGAATCACACATTTCACTTTGACATTATGTCAAAACCTGTGCAATAATCATCTATTAATGAAACATTGTTACATTTCATGCAGATTTTTTGTTTTACATATAGTTCTTAAGTGGAAGCGTCCTTCTGCTATCCAAAGCTTTAGAGCTATGAATTATAAATGGCACAGGAACCAATTGATAGTTGCTTTCCACCTGTTATTGATGAACCACTGTTATCTGTCCTTATAGCACACACACACACACACACTGCTCTGCTTGCAAAAAACCACTAAAACTATAGAACATTCTAGGAAGTTTGCTTGTTTGGATGGTTGGGATGATAAGATAATGATGAGCTGCCAGGTCAATGCGCTGAGGTTATGTGACCTGTCGGATCAATCCATAACAGTGGAAATGAAGATATGACTTATGTCCCCTGCCAACATCCTGTTACATCAGGAAATGTATCCGATTAAAACAGGAAGATGTTCTCTGATGCTCTCTAAGTCTTTAGGTTTTGACTCAAGATATGGAATATTAACATGTAATCACATGTTTATCTGGAGATAAAAACAATTAAAAACATTAAAAAACAATTGTATAAAAATACAACTTTGTTACAGTTATTTCAAGTTAACTAATCTCAAGAATTTACTTTCATCATCAATTTGAAATAACTACTCTGAATATCACAATGTGATGTTTTCATATCAAATTCATAATTAGCAGGTTTCTTCATTTAGAGTGTTTTCTTTTATATATTTTGTTAAGTGATAACATTACCTGCCAGTTACTTTATAATCGTTTGCTTCTTGCATACAGAATCTCAGTTTCAGAACATGTAGAGTTGCAGATTGCAATGACATCTGTTCAGTCTATTGCACCATCTCTACACATGCTCACCAGGACCGCCTATCTGACCACACGTTACTTATCTGCAGCTTGTACAACACAGCACATGGCTTGTTACATAATACTGTAAGGACTGCATAACATTTTTATGCTTTTTTATGCTTTTAACCCTTACATGTTTATGCGGCATATTAGCATACTGTCTAGAAAAGAATAGGGCTTGTAACTCCAGTCATTCCCCTAAAACATATTGTGAGTATGTACTGTACGTTCTGTCATATGATGTACAGTATATCCCAGAAAACTACAACTGTGTTGGCCTTTAAAGCTGCTGTAGGCAACATTAATGTTAAAATATATTCATTTAAAGGACGAGTTCAAAATTTTTCAAGTCTGTCTTAAAACAATAGTCAGGTGCTTGCTGTAATCATTCTTCCTGTTCATACTGACCATTATTACAATGTAAGTGATGGAGGCCAAAATCCACAGTTCTCCCCCTGTGCAAAAAATGTGATTGACTGTGGATTTTGGCCTCCATCACTTACACTGTAAAAACATTTGAAGGAGATTTTTTAACAGCCAGTATGAACAGGAGGAATGATTACAGCGAGGAAAAGCTCTTTCACTGTTCATATGGGCACCTGGCTGTTGTTTTAAGACACACTTGAAAAACTGTGAACCCATCCTTTAAGTCCATTATAACACGTTTGCAACGTCTTCAAATGGCAGTAAGTACCTTACATATAATTTAAAAGCATGTGTGTACCACATAGGCTCAGTGATACTTTTGTTGAGGCAGGATATGAACTTTTCAATCTTTAAATGTCCTTTAGTCATGCAGTCACTACTATTTGGCAAAAGGAAACTGTATTGCCACTTTTATTTGTGCAAATCAATTAATTGTATTCGTGTGTTCACGTACAGAAGTGATGTTTCACCATTAACATCAGAGCTTCTGTTCTGTCTGTTGCCACTTTGATATATAGTATTTTGGTCTAAAGCATCACGGCCCAGCTAGGTGAGGAAACATGTGCGCTACAATACTTGCAATCAATGTAATGACCAATGTGCTTAAATGCTAATCCTCAAATTCCACCTCCATCTTTAGTGCTCGGTGATCAAACTTGTTTATGTCCTCCACTTCCCAGAGAGCACTTCTGAAGCAGTGTGTAAGTACTGTGATTAAGTATTATCTTTTAAGTATTTTGAGTTTCTTTTTCTGTATTACGGCAATTTTTCTGGGAAAGTGTAATTATTTTGAAACTACAGACATTACCTCTGTCCCACATAGATTCAGTCATGTGTGCAACATTGTGAGGCCTTGGATTAGTCATATCCTGTTAAAAGTATTAATCCTCAAGAAAAGATACTTGTGAAACATTCTTCTAGGGACCGGCAGTGTGTAAAGGTCATCTTGAGTTCACTGACCACTTCATTTCTAGTGACTTTGTGATACTTATAGTAGTTTGAAATGAATACAACACAAGTATTAGACTTTCTCTTGAACAGGTTGTTCATCTTAACTTCACCTACACCATGCATACACTTAACTGTTTCTAACCTGAATCATCATTTCTAACCTTGATCTAGATGAAAAAAATGGAGCCTGGGCAGGATCCTGGGTTACCTCAGCATATGCAGGATAGTTACATTTTAATATAACTGTTGTTCCATTTACATGAATGTAATGGGAACATGATGGGAAAAATCAGGATTAGCAGAACAACCACAAATATGAACAACAATAACATCATTTACACCTAAGTATCACTTTTCAGAAAATGTATCATTGTATCTTTCTGTCTTTTAAATCTTAAACACAATTTTAACCAATTTGACAATTTGTGCACTGCCAGTTTGCATCATGAAGATTAATTTAAACCAAGAGATGATAGTTTATTGTGTTCATGGTGGATTTGCACTCCACACCAGCTTGTTTGCTACCTGCAGATACACAGTTTGTTCATGAAGAGTTAATTGAGGGTCCTGCTGAGGAAAAAAAGGTAGAACAAGAAACATACAAGTTACCTCAATATCGGGAAGATCTTTACTCAACATGATGCTTCTGTCCAGTTTGAGCTGTAAAAGGCTTTCAAGTGCTTTGTGAAGATGTCCTGCAGATTGTAGCTGGTTTCTGGATTAGAGGTCCGAAGCACTGTCCGGGACTGCTCTGCTCCCAAGTGGAACTATCTGACAGCTGACCGTCCTTATCAGGCTCACTCCTCTCACTTGCAGAGATTTCAGACAATGACTTGACTGTTTAAAGCCACCAAACGTTATCTGGCAAATCTGTCAATAAGGTGGAGCGACAGACAAAGCAGATATCACTCTCTAGGGTTGAAGTTCAGCAGAGCTGGACAGTGGGCAGGTTTCAGGGTGCACTGCACCTGAGCTGTGGTTAAATCAAACATTGATCATAGTGAACGGCCAGGTCCAAACTCCACCTCTTTCATATACATAAATCTGTGTTTAACTCCTTCCTGTCTGTTTTAAGGACTCTCCTCCACTGGACTGTCCTGCAGGGTAATCATCAGCTCTCCAGGACAGGCCAGTTTATAGACATATTGTAAACCAGTGCAGACTGATTAGAGTTTGCCACAGACTCAGATGATTCTGATGGAGTACTGATGGTAATGATGTATAGGCCTATGACCTGCCTACCTAAATATTGTAGCCAGCTGCTTAAATCAAATGGTTAGCTAAATAACTATTAAGAATTTCTTGCTGCTTATTCTAATAATGTCAATAAAGTTCTCCGTCCCTCTGGAGTTATTATTTTGCTGATTAATTTTCCTTTTCCCTATCTTTGTGAACCTATCTAGTGCCTGCTGAAGTTAGACGTTGGTAGGAAGATGGATAAGATTAATCCATTTTTTTTAATGGTCAAATTTGACATAAATTTGAGTTTAGTGAATCTAGACCCCTCCTGCTTGCTTTTAAAAATATGAAATAAAATACAACAACAACAAAATATCCAAACCCTTTTTTGACTCAGTTAAGTTTTCCAAAAAGATTACAGCTACATAAACAGTGCTTATATTGACAACTTTTCTGAAAGATTTTTGTTAACATATATTTATTTATGTTGCTCCTTTTGCTCTGTTTACTATGTTTTTCCCGTTATTATGTGCCCTCTGGCTAAGTTGCACACTGTTTTGTAAAACGTACATTACTTAGTTACAGGGGGAAAAAAAGGTGGTGGTCAGTTGTTTGAATCAGCATCTGCTTCAGAAGGTTACAGATAACATGTAGTGTAGGAGGGGCCCATAAAAATCAGTCAGGCATAATAGACCCTTTTCACAGCAGACATTTCAATTTTTTCAATGCAGAAAAAGCACAGGTGTAAATAATAACTTAAACGATGGCTCCATTCAGCATGTCTATGTCATGGACTCATGGTTTTTGTGTTTTTGTTCTCTTGGTTACACTTCTGTTGTCCAGTCCTTTTGGTCATATGGTTTTGCTCCTTTATGATTTGGGTTGTAGATTTAAAGGACTGTCTTGCATTATTAGTTATCTTATGGGGTTGTGTACTTGGGTTTATATCCATGCGTATTCTTTGATGGGTGAATATATACTGGATTGTATTTAGAAGATTGTGTGTACTGTGGTTTTGTTTTCTGTTTTTCTTCTCTATTTCTCTATTGCTCTATTCCTCTTCTGTGTTCCTCCCGTCTGTTTTTCCATCCACATCTGCCATGCACCAAGCTCATTAACGCTGCCCTGCTCCTAGTGTCTTCCCAGCCAATCAGCGCCCAGCCTGCCCTTGTCTAGTCATCTGTTCAGTTCATTTGGTTCCATTTCATTACAGTTGGTTCTGTTTCTTTGTGCTTGTCTTGTATTTTTTTTTTTTTTTTTTTTTTTTTTGCTCAGCCAGCTTTTTGTTTTTTGCCCACACATCTCAAGAATAAAGAAGTTTTTCATCAGCCTTGCTCAGTCTTTGCCTTTGGGTCCACCTGCTCCACTGCTCATAACAGTCTACTGTGAGAAGGGTCTATAGCGTCTCAGTGAACTCGCTTCAGTTATACTGTAGCATTGGTCAGTGATAGTTTAGTTATAGTCTAAGTGTCTTTGTATTTAAATTCAAACCCCTAATGAGGGAATTTAGCTGAAACATGTTTATGTTTATTAATATTATTATATACTTTATTAAAGGCTTTTTATGATATTCAGGACTGCCTTGTTTTTTTCTTTTTCATTTAATTGTGTTGTGTCTCTTGATAGCATCTTTGTTGAGTCAGATTTCTGAAAAAACATTTTTTTATTTCTTGTTTATAAAGCAAAGACATACTTCTTTTTTATAGTTTTGACCACGTTTTAATAAGAAACTTATTACTTACTCTTAAAACTACATTAATTGAATTTTTGGCCGCTTGTGCAACAAGCAATAAACACAACATTAACATATCACCACAAATAAGGAAGTAAGATGGAAGTAAGACGTTAACGTTGACTTTGGAGCTAAGGCCCTTCACTTTTCCAGCAGGTGGGGAAATAACAGACGTGACTTTTCATGGTCTTGGCAAGCTGCAGCATTTATTAACTAACAAACTGTTTCCTGTACTATGCATTTACTATCAGATTTAAAATTTGCTACTGACCTTTTCCTCCGCTCCTGGTTTTCACCGTCACTTTGCTGATGCTCGCTCTCTCGCTTAACCACTCACTCGCCTACGCTCCACCCTATTCCTTAAACGACATGGATGTATATAGCCTATACGGGACTAGAGTGGTGCCAATTCAATCCTGTAGGAATTGCTCGCCTGGGGGCAAAAAAAAGGTGTCTAGCTTCCGGGTTTGTTTACATGTTGTCCGGCCCACTGAATGTGCGCAGTAGTGTTTCCCCACTGGACTTGTCCGCGAGCTCCATTGGTGTTGGCGAGCCCCCGCTCGGCCCATAGACTTTACATTGTGATGACGTCATGGATTTTTAAATTTAAAATTTTTAATCAGGCGTTATTTGGATAACTTGACCCCATATTGTGAATCCAAATTGTTACTTTCTCGCCTGAAAAAATATTGAAACATAATAAAGTGACATATTAACAGTCCTACAGCGAAAATTACACCAGCTTTTAGTCTGGCTCATCTCCCCCATTGCGCAGTCTGAAGAGACGCGACGCAATGCAGTTGAGTATGTCCAGTAAGCTCACAAGCTCTCATACATCTGGGTATTTCTCGCGTACACAAAATCCACATACTATGCAGTTGAAACGCACTACATACTCAATTTGACGCCATACTTAGTATGAATAGTACGTTTGAATGTGATTTCGAACACAGCCCAGCTCTTATCCCTGGACCACATTGGATGCGTGAGCAGCGCGTGTGCGTCGCGGAACCTGTTGCTTTTCATTTCGGTGCCCATGTTAACAGGTTAGAGCGGCCACACACTGCAAGCGTGAGAGACGCAGCAGCGTGTGTGCGTGTGTGTCGCTGAACTGCTGCGTCTCCCAAGTTTGCAGCGTTCACACTGGAAGCGTGTCTGCTGCGGCGCTTCTGCCACTGGCATCCCCATCTTTCTCGTTTTCCCTGTCCATTTCTGCTGAGAACCGCGCGCGTCACGCGGAGAAAATAGGCGAGACCTCGAATCTCTAGATGAAGCGACGCAGCAGCCGCTCTAACCTGTTAACATGTGTGTGGCCCAGGGGTTATACATTCATGCGCCTGTCCAGCTCTCATTATTCATCCATGTTAAAAGGAGTTACGCTACTTGCAGTTTCCCATTCAACGACACAGACGTTAACTCACGTTTCGAAACAGCGCTGCTCAGAGGCCCCCAAACGCTATTGATTTTCGGATGAATGGATATTTGGCGTTATTTTTTACATTTAAAATTTTTTTGCCCTGCCGGGGGTTCTCGTTGGCCTGGCGGCCCACCAGGCCTGTACTATTATAGGGGAAACACTGAAGTATAATATTCGCTCTCTTTTCCATTCTGGTTTGGTCTCCATCAATATCTGAGAAAAATATCTGTCTCTTTAGCTGCTAAATGCTGCACTATGTTCACCAGCTAGTTGCTAACTGTGTCTGTCTGCTATTTGGTGAAGTGCAGGTAGATTGCAGTGGTGTTTTTAGAGCTTTTTGTTGAAAACAGCTGTTCCTGCTGGAAACAAGGTTGATGAGAGTGCTGAGAGTGAACCAAATCAGTAAAGTTATAGGCTGTTAAACTAAAATGAGCTGAAAGATGCTAAAACACTCAGTTGAGCTGAGGGGAACAATAGTCAGGTAATAATTCTCTGTGGGTTTATCACTACGAGCAACCCCTTTCACATTACACATAATGATTGAATCCATTGTTATATGAAAATATTATCATGATATAATACAGAAGGCTCACCAAAAATAATCATGTACAAAAGTCATGATTTTTTTTTAAACAGATTGTCATCAGTCAAATTAATGAACCCAAATTTTGATTGCACGACTGCATTTTCTGATTCAACCAACAGACAGAAATGTTCAAATCAAAATACTTTATTCTGGTGTGTGCATGTGTGTCAAACGTCGTTGAGATAGAGCATTGAGGCAGCAGTGGCAAGTAGGGCTACAGCAGTAGCCATGGCAACACCTAAACAACACAGAAAAGGAGAATCAGGACTGTGCTCATGCACACACACACAGACACACACTCAAACAATACAATGTGGTTGTACAGTAATTTTCAGTAGTTAATTTGTAACAAATAAAAAAGTGAAAAGTATGACTTTTCCTTGGCTGCCGTTGTGATATCACTAGAATCTTTCTAAACCTAAGTCAAGGTGTTAACAACAAATGCAGCAGGAAAAGTGTAGCTGTTTTCACAATGCAATGTGTTTTACCTATGTAGTTGTTTCTCTTGGGCTCCAGAACTTCCACAGTTGTTTCCACAGTGGGCTCTGGAAACACAACATTTTATAAAACACCAATAATTTAATTTAGTAATATCTCAAAGCTTGTAACTCAAACCAAGGTTAATGGGAAAAATAATCAGTTGAAGAAAGGGAAATCAGATCATTTACAGATCAGTAATCTTTCTTCTTCCCTGGTAGGACACGTTGTAAAAAGTTTATTTAGTGTTTTGTGGAGCTGTAGAAGAGATAACTTTGCTGAAGAAAGCATTTGGACACTGAGAGGACAGGTTGAGTAATGAAAGACCACAAGGAGGTTTTAATTACTGTGTGCAAGTGTTTGAATTTTACAGATAATCTACTGTTCTGCATCGGAAATCACTTATTTTCACAAATTTATTCATATTTCAGTTTCAGTTTTAGATGGCCTTTGGATTATTTAAGATATATGGAAGCACCTAAGAGGTTTCTCTCCTCTTATTCTGATTAGGAGAATGTGCCATTTTATGAAATTGGTTACGAATAATCCTAAGACTCTAACAGGTCCTGTAGTAAGAAGTAATAGTACTAATAAGCTGAATTAAACTTTAAATAATTAAGATGTCATCTAATAGTAAAACCTTTGTTAAACTAACATGGATGTATACTTTCTTTCTGTGCTTTACTAATTTGTACCTGTTGTAATAAAGTGTTTTAAGTCAAACTATATACATTTTAGCTGATAATATAAATTTAACAAACAAAAACAACAATCTCAACATCTCCATTCATTCTCCACATGGAGGAACGTCTGCTACTTGACAGCTATATTTGAAATAATGTCCACTCAGGCTAAGTGCAAATAGGTATAAGAGGTTAAAGTTATATTGTGGTGCTGTTTTTATGCCAAAATTAAAACAAGGTAAAAGAGAATTGAAAAATGCTACTGCTGTCCAATGTGCTCTGACAAAAAACAACAACAACTATGTTTTGGAGTGAAAATCCTCCTTTATGAACTGAAATCATCAACCATATTGTAACTTCAGACTCCTTCCTCACCTGCTGCAACACTGCTCTCTATGATTTCAGCAGTTATTTCCTGCCTGGTATCCAAATCTTGCTCGACTGCATCAATGTCCAGCATCTCTTTCAGCCTGTCAGTCACCTCAGACAGGCCCTCATCACTGAACTGGTAGTCACACACGCACACTGGCCCGCTCACTTTTACGGGACAAAAGATACGACGAGGGAGGCAGAATTGCTCTGAAAAAGAAACACAGAGAATGAGAGGTGCAGTTAGAGAAGCATTTTATCAGTGTTGAACAGCAGAGGAGGAGGCGTGCTACTTGGCTGGACAAGGATAAAATGTTAATGTCAATAAGATGTGTGATGACAGCGATTGCACTGGTAGATGAGTCGGTGAAGTGAGTCAGTAATGTCACTTACACAGCAATATTTATCTAATTTGCTTTAATTAGCTAACAATAGCCACCATAAGCTACTGCTCATACCAGTAGCTTTTGCTTCCTGCTTTCTCACAGTGCAGATGCTTTGCTGCTTGCTTGTAGATACAGTAGGCTATTGCCATAGTTCAACATTTTTATGACCTCCTCAGTACTACATGAGTGCAGCCTACCAACATCACATGCCTGTACTGCAGTGACTGAAAAGGTGGTACTTAGCTAAAGCTAATTAGCAGCAAGATGCCCTTCTCCATAGACGATTACAACAAACTTCTGCAGAAAATTACAGTGCTGGAAATTAAAATTTAGAAGTGAACGTGGAAGTGAATTGGACTGTGTGCGGACGACATCAGTTTACCATGGATTCAAGACAGTAGACAAGATCATGCTAACACACGGCTGATAAGCACCAACAAGACTACAAAGAAACAGGAGGGCTGTGTGCCAGGTAATAAATCTACAAATGGTAGTCCTCTGTGGAACTCCCTTGGAGCAAAGCCTAAGAGTAAATCATTTCCCTGTGTAATTATTGTTGGTGATCTTAATATCAAAGTTGACAACCCCCAGGACAGAGGGACTAAAGGACTGTGTTGTGTTCCTGATAACTATGGACTGACTCCGCACGTGACGGAGCCCGCACCGTTGGTTGTGGTGACTGATGTTGCTCTCTCTGATCATCTCTGTGTTTTCTTTGAGAGTGCTATCTCTGTGCACACAAACGGTCAAACAGAGATAATCACAAAACGGTACGTCACTGAAAAAACACCAGTGAAATATTTATTCAGGTTTTCTCTTCCACACCTGCCCTCTTTTGGGTCTCGGTCAATGAGCTTATAGATACTATCAATTCTTAAATTACAAATGTTATTGATGCCATTGCACCCACTAAGGTGAAGGTTGTCTCTGGTAAGAAAAGATCTCCATGGAGAAATGCCACGCTGGTCAGAATGGAAAAAAAAGAGAGTGTCGAAAAGATGAACGCAGATTAACGCAGGTAATAATAAGAACAGTCTAGACACATCACTAATGAACAATTATAGGCTCATATCAAACCTCCCATTTTTAAGTAAAATCATTGAAAAAGCTGTTTTTCCACAGCTGAAGAACTTCTTGGCACTAAACAGCCATTTTGATGTCTTCCAGTCAGGATTTCAACCATACCACAACACTGAAATGGCTCTTTTTAAGGTCTTCAATGACATCCACTTAAACACAGACAGTGGCAGAATTTCACTCTTGGTATTACTGGATCTCAGTTCTGCATTCGACACGGTCAACCACAACACGTACAGTGCTAAACTGCTTTGAATCCTACTTAAAGGACAGGGACTACTTTGTGTCTATAGGTAATTACACATCCGAGCAGACAAAAATGACATGCAGAGTTCTCCAAGGCTCCATTCTGGGGCCTCTTCTGTTTGACATCTACATGCTCCCATTGGCTTAGATTATGGAAAACAACAAAATATGTAACCATAATTATGCAGACGACACAAAAATTTACATAAATATTTCACCAGGGGACGATGGTCCAATACAAGCACTGAGTAAATGCATTGAATAAATCAACGATTGGATGTGCCAGAATTTTCTTCAATTAAACAGAAGCCAAGGATGAACCATTAAAAGTCAGCACCCATCTTCAACTGATAATGTTAAAAATCACAAACCAAGCCAGGAATCTTGGTGTAGTCATGGACTCAGACCTGAATTTCAACAGCCACATTTAAGACAATTACGCAGTCAGCCTACTATCACCTGAAGAATATATCAAGGATTAAAAGGACTCATGTCTCAGCAGGATTTGGAAAAACTTGTCTATGTATTCATCTACAGTAGACTCAACTACTGAAATGGTGTCTTTACAGGTCTCTTTAAAAAAACAGCTGATTCAGAACGCTGCTGCTCGAGTCCTCACTAAGACTAAGACTAAGAAAGTGGATCATATGACTCCAGTTCTCAGATCTTTAAACTGGCTTCCTCTTTGTCAAAGAACTGATTTCAACATACTACTGTTGGTTTATAAAGCACTGAATGGTTGTCTGGGACAGGTCTGCTTTCTGTCAGCAAAGTCAAAACTAAACATGGAGCGACAGTGTTTAGTTTTTATGCTCCACATATCTGGAACAAACTACCAGAAACCTGCACATCTGCTATAACTCTCAGTTCTTTTAAATAAAGGCTGAACACTTTTCTGTTTGTCGCTGCCTTTGATTCAATCAAATAATTATTCATTTCTTACACTGCACTGTAACTTTTATTGTTGTATTTCATACTTGTCTTATTCTATTTTACTTTATTTCTGTTTTCTATTCTCTCAGCTCTTTAAAGATGTTTTTGGTAGTATTTAAATGTCCTTTTGTGGTGTGCTTCTTTTGCACTTCGTCTCAATGCTTTTAATGTTTAATGTAAAGCACTTTGAATTGCCTCAATGCAGAAATGTGCTATATAACTAAACTCACCTTGCCTTGCCAGACCAACTAAGACCGTGACAGCAAAATCCCTGAATGTGTTGAAGGGGGTTATTAAATCAACTTTTCCTTTGTTAGAGGAAAATTACATTATTGCAAGACATAAATAAACTATTTTTCTGTTTTGGGAGTATAGATAGTTTTGGACTGTCATGTCATCTGTAAGTGAAATCATGGTCTTATTTCCTTTTAATAGGAGCTTCACTAGTGTAGCTGGATGAAGAGACATTCATTAATTTTCATTTAACTGTATTCACTTTGACCATCAGGATGCATGTTTATCTTATTTGTTTAGTGTTCACCCTGCACTGTTACACATGTATTTATCTTTTGGCAAACTGGATTTTGCAAAGTCACCCTGGCTAGGGTGATTTTTGCCTGCAGCTGAGCTTCCAATGCAGACCTTCCTATCAGCACACACATCCTTCCTCTTCGCTGGGATTGGCTAACCCTAAACCCACCCAAGACCCTGACCTTATCCTCAAACATCTATAGCATAAAGCATTTGATTGGTAGAGCATGTTGGAGGCGGGTAGCTGACTGTTTGTGTGTGTGTGTGTGTGTGTGTGTGTGTGTGTGTGTGTACCTGTCTGTTGTTTGTCTCTGCTGCTGCCTTTTCTCTCCTCTTCTGATGTCAGCAGCTCCTCCAGCACCATCTGAACCCTTGTGGCCACCGTAGAAACCACATCCCTCTTCAGCAGCTGTCCACAATGACAATTTCATGACAAAATGATGGGATGTTCTTTTAGTCTCATTTGACACTGTGTAATAAAGCATTACCTTCTCAGCCAGTTTGGCCTTTGGTTTGTTGCTGTGCAGGTAAGTTCTGCAGTGGATCGCTCCTTTAACTGACACACTGCCTCCACACCTCTGGACCACATCTGCTAACCTCTGTTCATCCTGACACACAGGAAGTTATGGTTCAATACAATAAAAGGTGCTTATACAGTATACAATGTTCAATTCACTTCATTTTTTGTGTGAAATGTGTATGTGTGTCTCTTACCGGTGTGATGAGCAGCTGAGTTGTGTATGACTGTCTCACATTCCTCTTCTAGAGAGAGATATCAGCTCAGAATTAGACTCATTTCTTTCACACAATCCAGAGAATGAGTTAGATTCAGTCTTGTAGTTGTATGCAATTCTTTTTATTTGTAATGTATTTACTGATATCATTAGGATACAGTAGTCATTTAAGGTCAATTGCATGTTGACCACGACATCGTTTCTTAACCCCTGTCAGTCCAGAGACAGTTAATTTATTAATTTAAGTTAACAGTTAAGTTAATTTTGTGTTGGTCGACTAATTGATCAGTTGTTTCAGCCATAACTATTTCTGTCACTTTTCATTTGAACAATTCAAGTCCAACACTATGAATGTGTTCCAGGAGAATACGATATAATGTCTCCCCCCTCTTTATGAAGGCCAACTTTTCAATCTGCCTTTAAGCATAGCCATTAAAAATAACTATTAAAACTTTTGATTTCCAACAACACCACCTTGTACAAACTAGTTCTGATGGCATAAAGCAACCCTTTGTGTTACAGTCAAGACAATCAAGTTAATAAATTACAATTAATACAATAAAGGAAGGCTGTTTGAGTAATTAATGCATGAGTTTGAACCCTTATCAGACAAAAAAAAATTCTCCATAGTAGTTTATAATACTATGAGACAGAAATGTACCACAAAGTTATCATAGCAACAATCAATGATGGCAATGTAAACAGTAGAAATACTGTGATCTACCAGCACTGTGCAGTTGCATGTATCTGATTGGTCAATGCAGACAGTGCATTTCTTTGCAACAAAACTTCAGCCAGAAAAACCTGAGTTTGTTTGCTGGACGCCTCTGTGTTAGGACCCCTGCTGAGGTCTCCTCAGGAAATAAATACTAAAATCATTATCCACCAATTACTGCAAAAATGCCCTTGAGCAAGGCACTGCACCCTTCTTTAGGTAAAGACATATTTTATAGATTCACTTCATGCACTGTTTTCACAGTGTTGGTTAGATTTATACAACCTGTCCTGCTGTGAGCTCTGTGTCCTCTGGCAGCTTTTTTCCATCAATCAGACAAACTCCACTTTCAATCTGCTGTGCCCAAACTTTCAGTCCCTCCTGAAACAAAAAGTGACCAGAGAACAGTTCCACTGAAGCTCCCAAATATTTAATCAATGTTCAAGTGTGTGTGTGTGTGCTAACCTTAAGACATTTATCCATGTTTTCTGTACTGGTTCTGTTGTCCGGCAGCGGAACCAACATGTCCACATTTAGACAACATGACACCATGATCCAGGAGGAACACACATCCGACTGGTACTTCCAATCAGCAGGCTTGGCCATACTCTGGAACAGACAATCACAATGATATGATTGATAACAAAACAACACTGCATGCTTTCCTTTGCCATGAGTAGATCAGTAAGGGACTTAAGTACTTTTTGAAGGCAATCTGCATTGCATTAAGTGTAATGACATGCAGATGGAAGCTGTGGCTTTGTGAGAAATGTAAGATGTAAACTTACCTTGGGGTCTTTGACATCAAAGGTTCTGCAGACTGTTCTGATGTGCAGAGTTAAAGAACATCCGCAACAAGTAATTCATTCCTCTATCCTCCCGGCTGGTAGCTACCTGATCCAATAAGAAGGCTGTGTTAAAGCAGCCATTCTCAACCAGCGGGCCGAGGCCGAAAGGTCAACCTCAGAGCGCCATCTAGTGGGCCACAGAGGCAGTGGTACTGCTAAATGGTTACAATTATTTTCTTTGGTAATTTACCCAAGCTAGTTATTTTTATATCTAAATGTGCTCAAGCATTCACATAAATAAAAAACATCAAATTAAAATGCATAATTTCAATGACCAGTTAGGAATATCCAATCACGACACATCATTAGGTAGAGCTGCTTTGCCAGTGTTAGCCAGCTAGCTTTCTCTGTAGATCCTGCTTCAGAAGACACATCTCTATCCACTGTGTTGGAAAATGAACTGATGAACTATCAGCAGACAGCAGCCTGAAGCTTCAGCTCACACATGTTGACCTTTCATTCTGGATACTGGCTGCCAGTCAATATCTCTCTCTGTCAAACTCTGTATGTTACTTTGTTCATTTATTTGGGAAGGTGATCCGCGGAAATTTTTTAACAATCAGAAGTGGGCCTTAAGTTACAAAAGGTTGAGAACCTCTGTGTTAAAGGATACTTTCTGGTTTTGGGGTTGACGTGCAGCGTGACGCACTCTGTGACATCATCATCGGCAGGGTTCCACAGACGCTCAGAGGAGATCAGGTTCTCGACTGCAAAAACCAGCTACATACGCACACACACACACACACACACACACACACACACACACACACACGCACACACACGCACACACACACACACACACACACACACAAACACAAACACAAACACAAACACACAGGGCTTATATGGATAGAATACACTGACAGATAAATGCACATAAGCAAGACAAATGTGAATGTTTAAATGTCCTTCCAGAGGCCCCTCGCAAGATCATCACTGTGGATATGTAGATAAAGTATTTATTTTATATAAACAGACAGTGAATATTGGTTTCCAAATAAATGCTAATGTTGCTCTGTGTATGCTGGATGTGTAAGTAGGTAATGGTTGGCTAACACATTAGTCATAACAACAATTTCATAAGCAAGGGATATGTCATATCTGTGTATCTGACAGCTGATTTTCATGTCTTGCTGCCCCCTAGTGGGTGAAGATTTTATAAATGCAGCTTTAAAAGGAAATCTCTGCCAATTTTACACATCAAAGTGTGTTTACATGTGTTGGGGAGTAGTGAAAAAAGCTGCATTCCTTTTTACAGTGAACACACCCAGACCTATACAGTCCAGTTGCATTATGGGTAATATAGACACCATTTTGACAAGGAAGAAGAAAAATAAATCCGTCCACTGTGAGTCCTTGTGAGTACAGCGTGTACATGTACAGTGTGTATATATGAACCTCACCTGACGAAGTGAGGTTAGTGTGTCCTTGGCATCAGTGTCACTGATGATGAAGGCTCCCAATACAGACAGGCCTCCAGGCAGCATCCTGGACACCTGGAAACAGATCAGATCAGAAACAAATATGTATATATTTGTAACACTCCACAACAGTTTAAAGGGGACATATCATGCACATTTCTGGGTCTATATTTTTTATCTAGGGTTCTACTGGAATATCTTTGCATGATTTACAGTTAAGAAAACTCCTTATTTATCTTATACCGACCCTTTATACAGCCCCTCAGTTCAGCCTCTGTCTGAAACAGGCCATTTTAGCTCCTGTCTCTTTAAGGCCTCCTCCTGATGAGCCCACACTGCACTGATTGATTGATTGATTGATTGATTGATCAGCTCATGAAATCTGCCCCTCGGCAGACTTCCAGCCACTTGGGAGTCTACGGCAACAATCCATGAAACAAGCTGTAGTAGTAGGATTTCACTACTTTTCTCCTTTTTTACTCAAAAATGTCTCAAATCCATCCATGTTCAAGCCAGAATCTGACCCCATCTGACAAAGTGTTCAGAGCAGGTTGAGGCCCTGGCTTTTGACTCGTAGGGAGCATTTCTACGTACATTAACAGCAGGTTTTGGAACCTTGACCATATTTATCATATACCCAACATCATAACAGTATATAAATAACAGAAATCACAAAAAGCATAATATGTCACCTTCAAATGCCTGCACACACTGGCAAAAACACCTTACCTTTTATGGAACTGTATTTGTCTTGCTGCTACTCCAGCTATTTAGCTTTGCTGTCTAACACCAATGGATATAACATAGCATATACACTTAAGTACTCGAGTGTGACCACATTAGTGTGTATTGAGATTATGAGCCTGCTGTCTTGTTTTCTGTACTGCGTATCAACACATTCATTGTTATGCATTTAAATATTATACCTACCTGTCGAGCATGCTCAGTGACCCACTCTTTGTCGAAAGAGTTTCCAGCCGCTGCGGTGGACTCCTCCCTTTGAGGTGTCCGAGTTGCCATGACAACAAAATCCCTTTGAGTTGAGCTCTGAAATGTTTAGTCATTAATATTGATTACTGTCTCTTTGCTCCACATAGAGTATATCTTCCACATCATATCATGATATGTCACAATCAGAATCATCTTTATTGGCCAAGTATGTTTATGCAGACAAGGAATTTGACTCTGATTTAGTGGCTCTCAATGTACTTACACAAAATAACAACACAACAATCTTCAGAAATATACACAAGGAATGAGAATATACAGGTGAAACCATTTCTGTGAACTGTACAGACGATACAAATGGTGCAAAGAAGTGAAGAGTGCATGTAGTGATGAGATAAATGTTAAATGGTAAATCTAGTTATATCCAGTATGTACATGCAGCACATCAAATAATACCTTGACATGAGACTTCTTGACAGATATATTAGCCACTTTACATCCTTAACAGAAATTTCTCTATCGCTTGCATGGTGTTGGAAAATGAACTTAAAAGTCATCTACAGTACCAGTCAAAAGTTTTAACACCTTCCCATACACTTGAATGAAAAAGTGTGTCCACAGTAACTTTTGACTGGTATTGTATGCCTGAATGACAAAAAGCCATCACTTTAACAGCTTGATGAAGTCAACAATATTATGTATTCCATGTCTAAAATGAGCTTATGTGACGGAAGTGAGTGATATCCTGCTGTTTCATTGATGGGGAACTGTTACATATGGTCTGACACTATACTCTGAGGTGGAAGGAAACCAAACAACTGGACAGGAACTACAGGAGCTACACTTACACAACAGACAGATGTTTATGTTAAACCTTACCTGTCCAATAAGCAGACCTGTGACTGGACCTGCTTGTTGTTCACAGAGTTTGGAAAGATAGCCCTCCACAGCATCATCCACTATATAGCCACGACCCATACTGCCTAAAGGAGATAGATAGATAGATACTTTATTGTCATTGCATGTTAAACACAACGACACAACGAAACTTGGCAGCAATCCACTCCACTTAGCAGCATATATAAATATATTTAAAAAAGATAAAAACATGAATAATAATGTAATAATAGTCATAATCATATATAGGTAATGTAAAATAAAATACTATACGTGGGACAGTTATTGCACTTATCTTTTAGAGTTATCTACAAAGATGCCGCTGCTGACTGAATTTAAAGCAAGAAGTTTAAACCTCGTAAAACTTAAACTCAACGTTGATTAGCATAGATATATAACGTTATACATGTATGGTTAACCAGTATAGTTAAGGGATATCTGCCTCTCTAACTGTAGCTGGCCGGTAATAACTTCCTACATTTACCTAATGTAAGATGGTCAAAGTTGCAATTCACATAAGTTCCTACGTCTTGAACTTCAACCTATCCACGTACCGTGAGGGAAATACCTGAAAGAAGCAAGACGGAGACTAAAATATACACTTAAAGACAGGCAGCTTGCTTTCAACGTTGACAGCTGGCAGTGGTTCGTCAGCAGAGCAGAAAACTCTTTTTACCACAATGCTTTGCGCATTGACGTACATCCGTCGCACGTCTCTGTCGTGCTGGGTTAATCTAGGTCAAAATAGTCAAGTTAGACAACAAAAGACAAACGATAAACAGGATATTTCTCCTCACGATACAACCTACAGTCTATGGATACAACTTGTAGGAACCACTAAAAGTAATGGTTTATTTCAGGCATTACTAATGCAACACTGTACGATGACGACCACAGTTAACTATTGTACTGAGAATAAAATAGTTGTTCACATTACATGTCTACAAATCAATGGAAACTAGAATATTTGCACTTCTTTCAGTGGTGGAGACACACTGCTGCAGTCAATTGATTTGTGTCCATATCAAGGCTGCTGTCATGCAAACTAATTGGTTTCAATAAGTATCCTACCTAATTATGTTTTACAACAAAAACAGCAATTTGCGTTTCAGTTAGTATAAAATAATTCATGTTTTTCACCTGGCTGTAAACTTTAAGTCCCCCTCCACTCAAAAATATGTTTTTTCTTCTTGTTCCTACAGTTGGATGATTGAGCTTCACTGTGTAGAATGATGTACGTGTGCATTTTTACAAGATAATTAACGTTTTTCTGTGGAAAAAACACACCCGGCACACATTATTAATCAAAGCAGAGTATTCATATACATCTTAAAACATCTTAAAACATGTCTAAGATCTTTAAACTTGAGCGTCAATTAGGGCTTTATTTTGAAAGTTTGCAGTGGACATCCTGCTGTTGTACGACTGACGCTTGACACTTTCTTGGTTAGTTCTCAGCGGTTTTGTGAACAGCATACAGAGTCAGTACATTATTTTACTCTGAGTTTGGCGTCCATTTACTGTTATTTTTCGGGGGTGGTAGTTGGAGATGGCGGCCGTCCTGCTGCAAGCTCTGGAGCGGACGGAGTTGAACAAACTCCCGAAAGGCGCCCAAAACAAGCTGGAGAAGTTTGTAACGGAGCTGCAGGGCGCTAACGAGGCGCTGCGGACGCAGCACGAGCGGTACAAAGCAGACAGCGGTAGGTAGCTACACCAAGCCCAAATAACTCAGTTAGTATGTAATCTGTAATAGAAACGCAACAGTTTACTAAGAAACTGTCCTCTGGTCAATTCGGCAAAGAAATCACTGGTGTACGAGGTTCATAAGTCCTAACCCTAACCCTAACCTGTTAGCTACGATGTTACGTTCAGGCTAACTGTGGCGGAAGAGAGTGATACCAACAGTTTTTAAACATGACAACTTTATTTAAGGAATTGCTTTGTGGTGTGTTAAATTAATGCCGAAATGAAGAACAAGTCTCAAATATTTGTTAAATGTATCGTAAAGGTCTGTGTTCTGTTTATATTATTGCTATAAAGCTAGGAAACATAAAATTATCAGAAATTCAAGTTAAGTTTTGCATGACGTCTATGAATTCTGAATGAAAGAAAACATTGGTTCACCTAAATTCATCCTACACTATAAATCACACCACACTTCCAGTGAGAATTGTCAACTTTTCAACTTTATGATTGTCATTAATGTTCAAAACCTGCAGTTACCTCTGGGATGCCGGAATGTATTAAATATTTATCAGTGACGCACATTAAACAAGGTGCATGTCCTTTTGCACACGGTCATGCCAATTTATAGAAGTGAGTAGCTACTGCTAATAAAACCTGTTGCTGTTTCTAACTGTAGTCTTTCAACACAGCAAGGAAAAAATTCTGTAAAACTACGTTTGTCTGTGTTATGTAGTAATTAATTATACACCTGTTGTATGACATGTGCGTTGTGTACTCATGTATTCCTGTTGAATGTTCTCTGCGTCTACAGAGCAGCAGTACTTTGACATTGAGAAGAGGCTGGTGGAGAGTCAGGAACAGTTCCTGTCCACCACCAGAGACCTGCAGACATTCAAAGAGGAAAACAAAAAACTCAGTGAGTTTCCACACACACAGTATTTACACACATCTAACCTTTGGGTATTGATGAATCTGTGCTTCAGGACAGTTGCCACCTCATAGACTTAATTTACAATGAACATCATCATTTGTTATGTTAGCTTAAATGATGAAAACACCCATTCTGCTATGTACGGCATGTTGTCTATATTAACACAGAACTAGATTAATAGTTCAGTATTTGTTCTATATACGTTCAACAACTGCAGCGTCAAGAAGCACACTGTTAACTGAATGGCAAGGCCTATTTAGCTTAAAATATGGACAGAATACCCCACAACATGTTCAAGAGTTTCAGAAAGATCAATGAAAAAGACAATACATATGAAAACACATCGTGTTTCAGATTTCAGAGGGTACAATTCCTTCAGTGTTAACCCAATTTGGATGAAAAGAGCATCGTAGCTGAGAGTAGAATTTCATTTCCAATCCAGTGTGTTATGACTTTTAACACATAGAGAATGATAGGATTTGCCTTAAAGCACATGGATCTCTAAACATTAGTCAACAAACTACTTGGCCTCGTGTAAATGTCTGTTTTTTCTCTCTGTGCAGATGAAGAGCTGAGCACTCTGAAGGGAATAGAGGGAGACACGTCTGAAGATAAACCACCACAGCAGGTAAACACATCTACACATGTAGATGTAGCTTTATGCTCGTGAATACTTCATGGGCCTGTGGAACTGTGCATATAGCTCTGACAAATGACACTACAGGGCTGTTACCAGTGAAGCCAGTGAAGTCTAGTGAGCAGTTTATTTAGAGTTTCAGGTTTTCTAAAAACTCTAGGTAGTAGTATAGTTCAAGTATGTAATCTGTGTGTGTGTGTGTGTGTGTGTGTGTGTGTGTGTGCGCGCGCGCAGCAGACTAAGTCCAAGTATGAGATTGAGGCAGAGAAGCGAGAGCTGGCGAGGCTGCTGGAGAAGAGAACGCATGAGGTGGAGAACCTGACTGGTAAGATATCACGGTTACATACAGAAACATGTCCACTGTCTGTAGGCACAAATCTGCATATGTATTATGTTGATGTTGCATGTCTCTTCAGGCGTTTGGTAATATGTAAACAGTTTTTCAGATTGTCAGGTTTACGTTGATGAATTGTGTGTTTGCAGAGGATGTGAAGCGTCTGAACGAGAAGCTGACAGAGACCAACAAGGTCAAGACAGAGCTGCTGTTAAAACTGGATGATATCCAGTCAACGGAGACTTCTGTACAGGTACACAGTACGTTACGTGGAAACAACTACAGCTCAATGTTGAAACCAATGTGGAACTGCTTTAATGTGCAGTTCTTTCAATGGCAAATAGAGGCTGGACTGTGTGGAAGTCACTTTGAAACCACCCACATTCTTTTAAAAATACAAAGTCCAATATGTTTCTCCACCAGAAATAACATTTTCAATTTAGGTCTTTAAATAAAAGGAAATCATAAGGCATTGAGAGACAGTTTAATTCTAGTGTGCTTGACCAGATGAGGCAGGACAGTTTAATTAGTATCTGCTTACAAAACAAAACAGTGGTGAAACTGAGTGCATGCCGGAAAGTGGTTTTGTACTGTTGACAATTATATCCTCTAAACACAGAGTCACTGGTCACAATTCATCAGCTGTGATTCTATTAGAACCAGATCTTAGAGATTAAATGTCATCTACAAGTCCAGGGCTTTAACAATAAGTCAGTAAACCAATAAGTGGATCTAAAGAAAGTGAATGGGCAGCTGTTTTGGTAATTGTTTAAATGACTGTTCAAGCAAAAATGCCTGAATAATGATTGAATATTTTGGGGTTTCGGATGGTTGTTTGGACAGAAAAGGCATCTGAAAACCTCATCTTGTGCTGTAGGATATTGTAATCAGTTGTCTCTTCAGCAAACGATAATCATTTTATTTGAAATATTCATCCAGCATTGTATTAGATGGTCAGATTTATCTTGCATGTTTGTCAGGCAGTACTTTGGGTAGAGAGAGCATGACATTAAAGACTTTGAGGAAAGTAAACAGCAACCAAGTTCTTGGTTTAAAAAGCAAATTTGAATGAGCAAGAAAGTTTGAGACTGCTGGCCAGTTCTCTGGATTTGAGTTGCTTTGATCGCTCACACTGTTCATGGTTGGGAGGTCGGAGAAAAGCACTTCTAGATAAATTACAGATCTCTTAGGACATTCAGAGCTGTGTTGGGTTTAAACCACTGCAGGTTTGGAGAACTCAGAAGCTCACCAGACTAGAGCCAGTTTAAGCTCGTCATCTCAGTAAATTAGTATATAATTCTTATTAGATTTTTTTTCTTTATGTTTGATATGGAGTGATTATATTATTGATGATCCATGTCACATTTATTGTATGGATTTAATTGTAGTATGATGTCACCTAGCTTCAATGCTGTCTTTACATTAAGAACCACAATGATTTTATTGTTATCCTTGATATTTAACTTAACTAAACTAAGACTGTACGTCCTGGATTTGCATGTTGCAGCACCGGGAGAAGCGTATGGAGCAGGAGAAAGAGTTGCTGGAGAAGAAAATCGAGTGGTTAACTGCAGAACTGAAGACCAAGACTGAAGAACTGCTGAACACCAACAGAGAAAAAGGCAAAGAGATACTGGAGCTACAGGGTAGCCTGAAGAGCAGCAAGGAGCAGGTAACACACAAACTACATACACAAGAGCACATTATGTAATATATATCACTGGTATCTTTATATGTGTGCTGTTCTCCACCATTAAAACAAAGCCTGCCAGCGGAGAACTGATCAGATACAGTTTGATGGGGAGTTTTTTATTCATTCTTTGAAGGTTTAAAAAAAATTTATCTATTTATCCTTTTCTTCTTGCAAAACCTTTGTGAGAATTGAGAAGTCACAGGGATGTAATCTTTAAACTACTCCTACCAGGTACATTTCATAAGTTGTCTTACCAAAGACAAGTGTTATTTCTCACAGCCAGTGTGACAGATGATGTGAGACAAGAGGACAACTTGACTTATTTCAACTCTTCTTTCTGCCCTGTGTTGTCAGGTTTCATTGAAATGTCTGTGCAAAAGTAAATAGATCAGTAGACATGTCATCCTATCAACAGTGCTGATGTCTTTTCTTCAACAGGTGAACAGACTGGAAAGTCAGCTCACCTCTCTGAAGGAAACCAGTGAAAGTCAGAGTAAAAGAGCCGAAGACCTCAACAACAAGCTCAAACAGGTAATGGAAACACACCAGTGTCGACAGATGAGAATTTCATGGACAGACAAGGTTTAAGATTTAGGTATTTGTTTCTTATTCAGTGTATGCCTGCTATATGATAGTTGTAGATAGCTGAGAGTCCTCACTCCACTTTGAGACCCTCAGCTCCTCAAAGCAGCGACTGTTGTGATAGTTTAAAATGTGATCTTAGGCCCCGAGCAGACAGAGCACTTTTTACAGGTTGCAAAATGCGAGGCGCACCCCACTGCCTTTTTTTTATTGAAGCCTACAATTTAAAAAAAAAAAAAAGGTGCAGCTTGCATCGTCTTTTTTTCTTTATTGTTGCTAGGCAACTACCACATCACCTGGCCTCTCAATTCAACCGATTAGACAATGGGGAAAAAACGCTAATGACATTGGGCACTTTTCCGCTCTGAGTTGTTTCAAGTTTTTTCAACTCGAGGTGTTCAGGATGCTCCTGCAAAAACGTGAGTCTTTCATTAACGTGCAGAGACCAAAAAGCTTCACTCTCATTGAAAACAATTACAAAAAGCCACCCCAGACTGATCGGGGCCTTACAGACTTTGGAAAAATCTTTTTCTAAGCCTCAGGGACACCTCAACAGGTGATATAAAAATGGACTTTGCACTTTTGGATTCTATTTTATTTTATTCATTTTTTGGTACAAAGAGTAGTATTTATTTAACTTGATATGTACAGGACAAAAATCAGTCAGGCTGTGTCACCTTAAAAGACATGCAGGTGTGTATACATACAGTATGTAGTGTTATCATGTTGATATGGGCTGTATGTCTCTCCAGGCTAATGACGAGCGGGCTGCCATGGAGGAGAAATACCGCAATGAGCTCAACGCTCATGTCAAGTTGTCTTCACTCTACAAGGTGAGAAACGCTGCAGAACACCTGGAATAAATGTTTGGCTTAAAAACTTAAAAGTAACAAAACTTAAAGAAGAATTTGAATGTGAGACATAACCTCTACACCTGGTATTGATCATCTGAATTCTGATTAAACACAATAGACTGATAGAAATGACATTGGCCTTCATTGATATCTACCTTATCATCACAGTCATGTTATATTTTTTTGCATGTAATCAGTGTTTGATGTCTTTGTTCTCCCTGCAGGGGGCAGCAGCAGACATGGAGACTAAGAACCAAGAACTGAGCAGAGCAGTGGAAGAGCTCAGCAAGCTGGTTAAAAACACCGGGGAAGGTATGACTCCAGTCTGTATTTGTCTTCTGGGAAAGTTACACCCATGTCATAAAACTTGTTTTGTTTTGTGCACTTTCCAGTTTGAAACAGAATTTCTAAACTTCTTTGCCACTAAAAATCTGAAAAGCAAAAACCCCCGAGGTGCATCACAAAAATGCCACTAAATATTACGGATGATCTGTTTTTAATTAATGTCACCTCGATGTCTTTGCAGCCAACAAAGTGCTGGAAAAGAAGGTGTCAGAGGGAGAAGAACTCAAAAAGCGGATTGAGGCAGAGCTTAGAGAGAAGATCAAGAAAATGGAGAAAGAGCTGGAAAACTCTGCAATGAAGGCTTCTGGCAAACAATGCTGTGAGAACACACACACACACAAAGAGTGTGCATTATTCTGGTAGATGTAAGTGTGTTTGCAAGTATGTCTGTATACGCCCCGACCAGCTTTATTTACATGTGTGTTTTGCTGCAGGTGTGCCATCTCTGACTGAGGAGCAGCTGGACTCCATGTGTCCATCAGCAGCTGCCATCGCTGCCATCGTCAAGCCTGGCATGAAGTTCTTTGATGTGAGTTTAATGGGACCAGTGCACATTTTTCTGATATCAATACACATCATGTTATTGCATGTCAAAGTCAAAATATTGGGTAAAACCTATTAAAGGTCCTATCAAAACTAGGGCCCAACTGATACTTGATTTTTGAGGCCAATACTGATATTAGGGAGTAAAAAAAATTCAGATATCAATATATTGGCTGATAATCTTATATATACAGAGGCTCCCAAACACTACTAATTTCCAAATTAATGGATATTTGGCATTATTTTTTGGCTTATACTTGTCCCTGTACAAATAAACATTAAATAACTATGAAAATTAGACACTATTTCCAATAACATAAATGTACCAAGAATCTGATTTAATCAATAACTCACTGATTATAATTGACTTATAACAAGTTTTTAGACACATTCAAGAAAGCCACTGGTTTCCACTACTTTTTATAAGTTCTGAAAATCAGTTTGTTGTGAATTGTAACATGCTAATGCTGTAAACAGTCTTCTGAATATAGTCAGCAATAATATAAGATATATGCAGTTTGTAGTTATGGGGATAAAAGTGTGAAATGTTTCTCTGCAACCTGTAGATGTCCTTTTTTATAACGACACAATTCTTCTCCTGCCTCTGTGTTTAGATGTATAACGCATATGCAGAGTGTCAGACTCAGCTGCAGCTGGAGAAGCAGGAGACCAGGAGAGTCAGCAGAGTGCTGGATGAGATCGTGCAGGAGGTGGAGTCCAAAGCGCCCGTCCTCAAACGTCAGAGAGAGGAGTACGAGAGCATGCAGAGATCCATGGCTTCTCTGTGCAACAAACTGGAACAGGCTCGAACGGTCTGAGACGTACTCCTGTTTTCTTTGTGTTTGTGAAGTTTACGTTTCAGTATTCTGTCAAATAATACATGACGTCACTTTTTGATGCCAAATAATAACATATTTTCTGATGTAAAACTTAACTTTTTTGTCATTAGGAGATCTACAGTTTGCAGAAAGAGAAAGAGGAGACCAAGCAGCGCTGTGATACCCTGGAGAGAGACAAGCTGAGGACAGAGAGACAGCTGGAGGATACATCTACACAGGTACACACACACACACACACACACAAGCCAAGCAATACATGCTTTCAAAGAAACCTAAATGCAATCTGATCATTAAAATGCAAACACCGTTTTTTAAAAATGTTGTCCCTTTTCCAGGTGTGTGCTCTCTTGGTGGAGCTGGAGGAAGCCAGAGGTAATCAGGTGACTAAGGACGATGGCAGCTCTGCTGACATTTCCAGCACCACTGAGGTCATCAGCTCACGTCAGCTGTCCTTCCGCAGCGTGGAGGAGCTCCAGAGGCAGAACCAAAGCCTGCTGGGAAGGCTGAGGGAGCTGGAGGAGGAGAACGACAGACGGCAGAGCCAAGTCACATCAGCACGGTGAGAAAGTCGCTCTTTAGGACTATTTGCAATAATTTGATATTAAATCGCAAATTACTATCAGTAAGAGGTCCATCTGTAATATCTCCAAGGACTTTGAGGACTTAAAGAAAAGAGTCATAGAGAGTGTGAGAGAGTCAAAGCAATAACCCACATACTCTCTACAATATGTACAGTTACTGTTAAAAATGGAAAATAAAGAGTTGATGTGATGTTATGTGAATAATACTTTTAATTAAATAGTGCGATTGATGATGAAATACAGACATTCATGGTTCTCAGAGGATGAATCCTGCTGACTTTGGTGTTTCCCTGACGTTTCCTCTAACGCCCCCATTTCAGTGAAATATCTTGACAACTATTGAATTGATTGCAGTGAAAACTGGTTCAGACATTCATGGTGTCCAGAAGATTAATTCTTATAATCTTGATGATCATCTGAGTCTTCCTTTAGCGCCCCTAGCAGGATTTCACTCACTCTGTGAAATATTTCAGGGTTATTGGTTCAAACTGTGGTTCAGACTGTCTCTCTGCCTTCTCTCAGTGTATCGGAGTTGGAGGCCAGTGTGGATAAACTTCAGAAGGAGGTGGAGCAGCTGAGAGAGCACAGGAACCAGCAGAAACAGCTGGCTGACTCCAACGCCAGACAGAGAGACATGTTCAAGGCTCTGCTGACTCAGAGCACCGGCTTCAACCTGCCTCCTCAAGGTGACAAATAAATACAAACACCTTCTGTCATATGTATATATATCAATTCATATATGGCTTTTAAGGTGAACTTTTTTTAAATAGGAATGGTACTGGCCTTTTAAATAATGTGGTAAAGTTTTTCATGTGTGTCTACAGGTCCAGATTCTTCCTCCCAGCCGGCACAAGTTCGGCCCTCAGTCCCAGCTACTCGCTCTACTCCTCAGAGAGCTGCTGCTGCTGAATCTGCACAGACCGCTCAGACTAAAGCTGCTTTAAAACAGGTACATACAAACATCTGCACACACGCTTAATATGAGGGAACGATATCTTCAAATCTTCAGTGCCTGTTCTGAGTGGATGTGTATCTGTGCATTTCCAGCTGAATGATGCCTTCACTCTGTATAAGAAGGAGAAGGCAGAGAACGACAGAATGTTGAACGACACAAACGACAGGCTGCAGAGGCAGCTGACAGAGCTCCGCTCCAGCCACGCCAAGCTGACCTCTCAACTGGAGTTCAGCAACAAGAGGTGTGGTAAAATAACAAAATGGTCTTGTGACAGATCAGAAAGTTTGGACTCTCTGCTGTGGTCTTTTTACTCTTGAGATCACATGTCTGCTAGTGTGTCCATTGTTTGTTCTGTATGTCTCTGATAATGTCAGGTATGAGATGCTCCAGGAGACTGTAACAGCCTACCGTAGAGAGATCTCTGCACTACAGGACAGGAACCAAAAAATGGCCGCAACGGCCCAACGACACGAGCACATCATCCATACAATGAGCCAAGACCTGCGACAAGCTAGTGAAAAACTAGCACTGGAAGAGGTGAGGAGTAAGAGAAGGGAGCTCAGAATAGATGAGCAGATAGCAGGGGGCATGTATGCTGTGAGACAGGGGTACACATTGACAATTTTACTGTATAAATGTATGAATGCTTTGAATATTGCCTACAATATGCAAGGCAAAATAGTTTCACTACATAGCTTGTGGTACTTCTGGAATCTATTGACACATATCTCTTTTAGTGGCGACCCACCACCTCATATATATAAAAACCTATATTATATACCTCATTTCTAAATGTTTCTCTCTGTGTCTGCAGGTGCGCGTGGAGAACTTGACTAAAGAGAGAGATATATTAAGACAAGCAGAGAGTCGACTCAGTCGAGATAAAGAAGCCATGCTGGCTGAGCAACGTAACCAGAACCTGCTTCTCACCAACTTTAAGTCAATACAGGTACAGTGCCATTATCATACAGCAGTGTTTTTATTCTCAGTTCAACCATTGAAACATCCCACTTTTTTCCTTATTCCTTTCATTAAGCTAAAATGTGATCTGAAGTGTCCTACTGAAATGCAGTTACATGATAAAATCCTCTATTTTAGTAGTCAAAGTGAGTAACATTCACTTGCATGAAGTGCAGGGCACAAGATCAGCACCAGCCACCAGTCAAATGCTGGTAAAATATGCAAGTGACTGGTAAATCTGCTTCTCTCACCAGCCAAAAAAAACAATGGTAATCTATTGATTGGCTGGTAAAAATGTAACATTCACTAGCCGTTTGGGGCGGTGGACAAAAAAGTTAATTTTGCACCCCGATGAAGTGTCACAACCTTGCTATTTTTGATCAGAACTAGTAACTTCACCATTCAAATAAATCGGTCAAACCATATCTAAATTTTTCACAATCAAAGATAGAGATGTCCTGAGCTGGACTTAAGGGTCGATATCAGGACTAATTCAGGCATATTGTAGCATATAAGGATCAATATCAGCTAAAATAAACCTGATCAAAAGCTGATCCTTTCATTACTGTACGCTACTATGTTTGTTTCACCTGCTACAACGGTCTCTGACATGATCGTGGCCACAGAAGCCTGATCAGGACATCCCTAATCAAAGGTGAAATGTGTTTCCTCTGTCTTAAATTGTCTTTAATTTGTCTCCTCTCTAATGTCGGACTAGTTGACTATGGAGCGTACAGAGACAGACACTCGCCAGCGACTGAACAACAAGATAGAGCATCTGGAGGCAGAGCTGGCTTCAATGAAGACCAGACTGGAGCAGGAAGTAGCACAGAGGCACGCCCTTGGACGCACTATGGACGTATGTAGAGTATATTCATTTAATGCTTATATTCATTTACTTAAATAAGTGTCGTTGGATACAACATGTATGATTTTAGATATGGAGTCAGTATTGGCCTGCATGACTGTATTGAACCAACCCAATGGACCTTGCAGTTAGTTTCAGTAATCGTAATCAGCACTCCTCCATCCCTTTGTTGCCTCCCGCCTCCTTTGTAGGCTCAATTGTTAGAAGCCAAGAAACAGCTGGAGACCCAGAACACCTTGCAGCAGAAGACCAGGGAGTTGTTGCGTGGTTCTGAACAGCAGGTGGCCTCGCTGAGAACCCAACTGGCTTCTGCTTCATCCTCTGAGGCTGTCACCTCCTCCAGCAACACCACCACCCCAGCAACCAGAGCGCCAGGCCTCAGAGCACCACTTAGAGGTAAACAGCAGTCCTGCAGTGTTGACTGGCAACACTGATCGGCACACATTTCGCAGCATAACGTCTCTGCACAAAGATCATCTACATGTGAAAAATGATTGTTCATCAGTAATGCTGATACTGTGACTGCAAGTGCTCTTGTTCAACTGTTTCCATCATCTCTGTACAGCAACAGTACGTTCTCCAGCACCACCAGCCTCCCAGCAGCCCAGCCAATCAGAGCAGGAAGTGGCAGAGGTGAAAGGTCTCCTGCGTACTGCTGAGGAACAGAACAGTGAACTAGCAGAGCAGCTTAAGAGTGCTAATGCTACTGTAGAGCAGTACAGAGCTGTGGTACTGACTCTGGAAGACAGTCTGAAGAAAGAGAAAGAGGTACAGCTCATGTGCATTTAACATTAAATTTGTTCTTCTACTCCATCTTCTGCCCTCTGCATGACATATACATCTACCCACACACACATACTAACCCCTCATCTCGGTGTCCTCCCTCAGGCCCGCTCCCCTCTGGAGATCCGACTGAAGGAGTCAGAGGAGGTGCAGAAGCAGTTGGAGAAGAGGATCTTGGAGGTTGAGAAAAATAAGCAGCAAGAGCAAGAAGAGAGGAGGAAGGCTGTGGACGCAGTGGAGAAACAAGTAGGCCTTTTAACACACAGCTGTACAAATGAACGTCTGTTGCTGAAGGCTTCTTTGCATCCTGTGTTTTGTTTGTAAAATAATCGCATACCACAACTTTCCAGAGACATTATGCATTAGCCAAAAAAAACTGTATGTCTGTTTGTGGACTGTATACACTTAGGTTACAGTTCGATCTTAATGTATTTGTATGTTGTATTCCTCTGATTGTTTATGGTTTCTCTCCTGTCTTGTCCAGGTGTGTGAGCTACAGCGCAATCTGAAGGCCAGCCAAGCAGAGCAGCAGGAGGCGCTGGAGAGAGCTGCTGCTGCTGTTACACTGGAGCAGAAGGCCATACAGGACAGCCTGCTGCAGGTTCATCAATACACACACACTCGCACTCTCATGCTTCTTAATATTCTTAGTCCCTAACAGACTGAATCATCTACATTCAGAGCATCACAGTTGAATGTATAACCGGTGTGGGCTTTTTACAGATAGAAAGCCCCAAGATCTTGACCCTCTTTGTTTTATCGTATGTTATTTTTCCTCACTTTGACCCTCATTCACTCACTGCCACATCCACTGTTTCCCCTCCGTCCTCCTCTCAGACTAAGCTAGCTGGAGAGGCTCAGGCTAAGTACGAGCGGGAGCTAATGCTGCACGCTGCTGATGTGGAGGCCCTGCAGGAGCTGAAGAAAAGATCCCAGCAGGAAGCAGCTAGGAAGAGAGAACTGGAGGAGCAACTGAACAAGACCACCTCCCTCATGCTGGAGAAAAGTGCTGCCTGGAACACAATGGAGAGACGGCTGAAGGTAAAAGGACTAAACCATCTCAGACTCCTTTCAAATAGCTTTGTACAGATTTTACAGCACGGCCAGATTTTCTGTTTAAAAGTTCTCTTTCTATATTAATTCTGTTCTCAAAATTCTTTCTAGTGAGTTAAATGAATGTATAAGTTGACATGAATTAGAAGATTCGTTTCTGATCGGCCTATACTTTGACTCTCCTCCAGGATGATTTGTCCAGTCAGAGTCGTCGCAGTGAGGAACTGGGGAAGCAGAACACTCTCCTGCACCAGCAGATGGATGAAATGGCCACAAAGAGTCGTCAACAACAGCAGCAGCAGCACCAGCTTGATCTGTCATTCAGTGAGGAAGGAAAGACCACTGAACAGATACTAGAAATACTCAGGTAAATACTAAAACACTGGCTGTGTGTTTGCATTAACGCTTGTTAGCAGGGTTTGGAGTTCCTTTGTGTCCATTTCAGCTTTTCAACGGGAACTCATGACGACTGAGTTTAAAATGTGCGTGCATGTCGTAGGTTTGTGCGGAGAGAGAAGGAAATCGCTATGGCTCGATGTGAGGCATCTGAGGGAGAAGCTCTCCGCTACAAACAGCGAGTGGAGCACCAAGACAGGGAACTGAAGGATCTGCAGGAAGCTGTGAACGCTGAGAGGGAGAAGATGCAGGTAGGAACTGAAAGGATGGAGGGATTAAGTAACAAGAGGAATTTGAGACTTGACTTTTTCATTCTATTTTCACACCTTGTGTACTGAAACTTTTTGATGATCGTTAGACACATTTCTAGTGAACTGTGAAGCCATTATTTGGCTGTGGGACAATAGAGAATCTGTACCTGTCTTCAACAGCAAACTACAACCCAGAAAAAATAATAACGCTAAAAAGAGCAAAACTTGCACGAGTGAATACTGTTTATTATAATGTGTCTGTCTGTTTGTTTGCCCTCCTCTCTTCTTCAGGTCACAGCAAAGACTCTGGCCCAGCAGGAGGAGCAGCTGAAGAAGATTGAGAGTATCGGTGCTCTCCAAGAAACCAACAAGATGCTGAAGATGGACAGAGATAAACTGGAGCAGGAGTTGCAGCAAGCTCAGGCTAAAGTAAGAGTCAAGTGTTGTTTTTCGGGGTTTGTCTTGTCAAGCTTCTGTTTGATTGATAGTTGTGGCTAGTTTTAGTTTTCACTACTTTTGTCAGAGAATTTAAACACTTTTCAGTTTAATTTGGTCCCTGGGCTTAATGAAGCATTGAAAACATATGCTGCTATTTTAACAGTGTTGTGTTCAGAGCTGAGTGGAATTACCCGGAGACTTCAGTGTCCATACACGTAAAGAATGATAAAGGATCAAGTTGAGCTGCTATGGTTCATCATAGTGATTTTATAGTGCCATTAAATAATGTACCATCTAATTAATAGTGTTGTTATCATATTTTGAAAAATAGGATAGTTCGTTAGTTGTCTTAGTTTGAGAGAAAACACTGCACTGGGTGGGCGTCACCTGACTGCATCAGGTTACCACTGTTACGCAGAATGTACACAGACTCAGGCTTAATAACATTAAGCTCCTTCACAGTTTCAATGTCCAATCAAACACCTCAGACATGGAGAGTCTGTTCTTTAGCAGCCTCATTTATAATATGGTTTTACCACAACAACTTCATGTTTTACAAGCATAAATACGCAGTTCATTTAGATATGAGAACAGAAAACTTTTGGCTTGAATATGACTCAATCTCAATACAGCAGATCTCACAGCACAGCTGCTGTCATTACCTTGTATTTTTGTTCATTTCGTCAGACAATATAATGATCATAAGATAATGATTTTATGTGCAGCCCAAAGGCTTGTTAATATTCTTCTTGTTAATGACTGCTAGTTAACAGGTAGTATTAATGAGCCGTAATCACATTTCCAACTACTTTCAACATCTAACAACAGGAACAGAAAAATATGTTAATGAGCAACTACTACCCGTTACAATAGCCATGACACAGTCCTACTGTGTCATGTTATGATAAAATTTACAAAAAAATATCTTGTTTAGAGCAGTAATTGTATATACAAAAGGCAGGTTTGAGACAAAATCTGAGTTCCCTAGTTGCTTTGTCTTGCATCTGAGAGCTTCCCTACTTTCTACCCATGCTCTACACCACACTACACCTGCCATTGAGTAGAACTGCAACAACTCTTCTGTAAAGCTCACAACACATCTCCTCTTTCTGTCTCCCTCCATCAGCTGACCAAGCTCCAGTCAGACATCAGCCCACTGCATCACTCTTTGTCTCAGCTGTCAGAGAAGAATGGCTCCCTGCAGGCTGATAAGAGGATACTGGAGGAGGACCTCAAACGCTGTAGAGCCAGAGTGCAGGTAGGTGCACTGTCTCTCTTTATCTACTACCGGCAGACTACAGTACTTCTTGTGTTCTTCATGTGTTCTCTTTGGTCTTCAAATTTCTACAGCTACTGTATTAGTTTCTGTTTTACTTGAATGTGTGTCTCTCCTACAGCAACTGGTTAGCCAGCAGAAAGACGGTGATGTTGAAGAGAGACAGAAAGTCACCACCGAGAGAGAAGCTCAGCAGAGACGCATCACACAGCTAGCTGAGGAGACAGCCAAGCTAAAGACTGAGCTGGCCAGGTAGAAAACCCACTGAAACTACACACACACACACACACAAACCAAGGAGCCGCACATCTGGATGCAACAAAATAATATGTGAAGTAAAAATTTGCATTAGCCATAAGTAAGCGAGCCAAGAGACTGGATGTTAATGATAGAATAATGAAAATATTCTGTAATTTAACAGTTAAAATGAGCAGAGCAGAACATCCAGCAGCCAGTTATACTCAGTAGCAGAGTGATCAATGCGTCCTTTTAGAGAAACATCTGACCTGAGATGATTGTTATGTGTGCTTCAGATCCAGTGCCAGCAGTAACTCGGCCCAGTCTCAGCTGCAAGCCCTCAGAGATTCTGTGGCCCGTCTGACGTCAGAGAGAGACACCCTGAAGAAAGACCTGGAAACAAAAAGCAGCGACATTCTTGAGAAGAACAAGACCATCACCCAGGTGAAGAAGATCGGACGGCGCTACAAAACCCAGTACGAGGAGCTCAAAGCCCAGCATGACAAGGTGGGACAGCATTCGTGGAATCAGTTGAGGTTAAAGACTCCAGGAAACAAGTAGTTAAGTATAGATCCAAACTGTAATAGTGATCCTTCGTGTGTCTGTGTGTTCAAGCTGGTGGAGGAAACAGCAGCTAAAGCTGGAAGTGAGGCAGGTTCAAGCCAGGAAGTGCAGCAGGAGCTGACTAAAGCCCAGGAGGAGCTCAACAAGGCCAAAGAGGAGCTGACCACGCTGAAAGAGGAGGTGCAGAAAAAACAGGAGGAGGTGAGCAGGAAGATATTTTAGGCCTTTATTACCCCAAATTTTAATACCTTGTTTTATATACAATACATAAAGTTCTACATGTTCAGTCTGTGGTTTCCCAGTTTAGGTCTTTCACTTTTTCCACTAAATATGCTTTTATCACAGTTGCCAGATGGAACGATTTTTTGGCATCACAATTTGTCCTTGACATTGGAGTGGAACAGCAACAACACGACTGCAATGTGTTTATTTATGAGAAATATAATAAAGATAAATAACAGATTTATGTATGTCTTGATATTGTAAACTTGTCACATGAGGTAATAATGTAATGATTTTCCACGGTTTCCCTTGCTTAACCACTGCACAGAAAAAGGGCATTGTCTTCTGAAAACAGTTGGGAGACAGTTACACAAACATTTGGTACAAGGATTGGACTCCATCGCAGAGTACAGCTTGGAGGGATGATGGGGACATGGACAGTTTTTTAAGATCCATAAAAAAAATGAAACAATCACTATCAACAGGATTACGAGGGCCAAAACCAAATATGAAAACCAAATATAGGAAGAAATAAGAACACATAACTCAGGATTTTGTCGGTCAAGAATACTCCCAGTACTGATTTATCATACTCATCCTCATACATACATGGCTCTACTCTTTTAAAGTTTAAACCAGACTGGGGAAAGTGTCTTTAAATTGATTTGTTTCATCAGGCCCAGAAGTCCCGGCAGGAATCGGAGGAGGCCCAGAAGGAAAACCAGCAGAACAAGGACAAGTTCCAGGAGGTCCAAAACCAGCTGACACAGAACCAGAACCAGCTGACACAGGTACTGTAGCACATTCAAGTTAACCTAAACTACCAGCAAGTCTGTCTGATCTGATCCAGATGTGACCGATGTGATGTTTTTCTGAGACGTTTAGAAGATAATGGAGACTATTCAAACTCACCTAGGACATTTAGGTTAGCTCTCCATGTAGAGTCGCTTACTGTAGTGAGGAATGACTGGTTCCATTGTCAACTTTTTGCCTCTATAGGTCCAGTCTCAACTGACCCAGACACAGACTCAACTTCAACAAAATCAGAACCAGCTGACACAGAGCCAGAAAGAGCTTCAGCAGGCCAAGACTCACAGCCAGCAGGTAAGCAGTGCTGCCAGGACCAGAGCAACACCTGACAGAGATGTGTGATCACATCCCTCAAAAATACACACACCTATTTTCTGGATTTGTGGCTGACATTTTAAATGTTTTGTAATGTTGATCCCCAAATTCACCCAACAACTGACCACAAACCCACAATAACCACTTCAACCTCCTCCTTCTCTAAATCACAGTTACAGAACCAGTTAAAATCAGCTCAGTCTCAAGCTCAGGCCCGTCAGAACCAGATTCAGCAGATCCAGAGGGAGCTCCAGCAGGCCAAAGACACCCTCCAGCAGAACCTGGCTAATCAGAAAGAGCTACAGCAGACGCAACAAACCAGTCAACAGAGCCACAACCAGGAGGTCACCAACCTCAAGACTGCTCTGAGCCAAGCAGAGAGCAAGGTGAGGAGGTTTCTCATTACTGTATATCTTTATCTTTTTGTAACAGTGGTCTAAAAAACCAAAAGGAAATACCTACCTATATTTATATAAAAATGGGTGACAAATTAAAGGAAAAACTGGTCCAGGTCTGAATGCTTGACCCCTACAGTGAGGGGATCTGGTGGCTCTGTTATGCTTTGGGGGGCATTTTGCTGGGATGGTTTGGGTCCACTTGTCCCCTTAGAGGGAAGGGTCACTGCAAATCAATACATCCTATGATCCTATGATGAAGCATTTCTATCCTGATGGGAGAGGTCTCTTCCAGGATGACAATGCTCCAATTCACAGGGCACAAGGGGTCACTGAATTGTTTGATGAGTATGAAATGATGTGAATCATACCCAATTGAATACCTATGGAGATTTTGGACTGATGTGTTAGACAGTGCTCTCCACCACCAACTCCAAAACACCAAATGAGGGGCTTATATTAGATGGACACACAGTATAGGGGGCATTGTTGTAGGTTGTTATGTTTTGACATAAATCATTTTTACATTTTTCAAAGTGTTGCTGTTGTTGGGAATTTTTGTGCAATATTTCAACTACTAAATATGTGTCTGTATTTGCATCTTCCCATTAGATGACTGAGCTCCAAGGCCAACTGGACAGCCTGCAGAAGGTTGGGAAAAGCTTTACACAGAATTTTCTTGAACAAGAAACAGCACTACATGCACAGCTCCCGTACAGTGATGTATGGTGATGTGTGTTGATAAATCAGTACATTTAGCATTTAAAGTTTTTCTGTATGAAGCACAGAGAGTTATGTACTTAATAGATGTATGCACAAAGATACTTGATTAGTAAACTAAGAATTTAACATTTCATATTGGCATTTAATTAACTGGGGAATACATTCACATAGACTGATGTTGAATCACCATGAGTCATTGAATTTAATATAGTCTGTACACAAATTTTGCTTTTTATCAATTTTCCCTATTGCTCCTCACTCCTCTATCTGCCCCCCTCTCGCATTATATTCATATCACTGCCTCATGCTTTTGTTCTTTCTTTTCAAATGTCTAATTTACACAATGTTTCTGCCCTACCTAATCGTTCGTCTTTGTCAGACGGTTGGTGAGCGTGAAGCAGACAACAAGCGTCTGCAGGAGCAGCTGAATGAAGCAAACCAGGCCAACGAAGCGAGCCGAGCTAGTTCCCAGTCTATCCAGGCTAGTGATGCTAACATTGCTAGTGACGCTAACCAGGCGCTACAAGAGGAGCTGTCAAAACTCAGACAGGAGGTACTTCCAAATCCTGCTTGAATGTTGCCTTTTTTTATTGACACTTATACGTTTTTGCTAATTAACAGTAAACTGTTAGTGTGCAAATGGAAGCAGATCAGAAAACAAGGAGGCTTCGTACTGAAATATGAGCAAATATATTTATCAAACAGAGGGAATTAAAATGATGGCCTCTCTCTAATATAGGCCTACTTTCAATAAAGGCCTGGTACCCTTTGAAGTTGAGGTAAATAAAGGCCCCGGCCACTTTTATAGGAAATACGCTATATCCTATAATGGAAGCAAAGTCTTCTGTGGGAATAAAATGGACTATATTCAAGATGAGGAGTTTCTTCAACACAATCATGAAATGAAACATTTTGATGACTAATGATGTTATTTTTCTACAGCTGTCTGACTGCAAGAACAGAGAGGAGCAGCTCAGACAGCAGATGGCTGACAAAGAGGAAAAAACTAAGAAGGCCTTCATGGGAGCCAAGACCAAAATCAACCAACTAAACAGTAAGTTACACAAGCGCTTACATAAACACACGCCGAATTGAAAACATGCACAACTAAACTTCTTTGTTTAGTTGTCACATTAGTTTAGTATTGTTACATTAGATTAAGAGTAACTTGAATTTGTTGCCTGCACCATTGACTTGTAGCTGCCAAGGAGCAGCTCAGTCACGAGGTCGAAGAACTGAAACAGAATAAGGAGGACCTGGAGATGAGGATGAGTGCCCTCAAGTCTCAGTATGAAGGACGACTTCTTCGGCTAGACAGAGAACTCAGAGAACTGAGAGAGACACAGACACACTCTGACCCCAGAGAGGAACCACAGGACCAGAGTGGATCTAAGGTACACATCATCATGCTGGCTGTGGGACATGAAGGTCTCTGTCTCACCAAAACAAATCAAATATTTTTAGCAATTCTGTGTTCCATGCTATTATCATATGTATGCCTAAACGTTGAGAGAATTTTTAAAACCCTCTTTCTAAATGTAATGTGTAATTGCTATACGAATTATGTTTTTAATGTTGTTACATTCTCTACTCCCTCTGAGCCAGTTTTGTCATCTGATTGCAATCTTACAAACCTGTACCTTTACTTAGGCGGTTGATCCGGCCAGATCTGCAGACCAGAGACAGATATCTTTGAAGAGTCCAGCCCAAGACTGGGGAAGGTAACTAATGAAGACACACACACACACCAGAAACAGTTCTGAATGGTTGTAAATAGGCTTTTATGTTTTCAGACAGTGGATGTAATCACAGTTCTAGCCCAGAATGGATCTGGTATGAGTTACAAAAGCTTAAGCGCTTACAGTAGTACAAACACAGAAAAACAAATAACACATGAAAAGTGTCTGCTGAAAAGAAATAACTGTGATATTAACTTGTCTTTTTCTCCATCAGCTCCAGCCTGTCTGAGCCTCCCACTGCCAACATCCGCCCCACCCCAAGTACTCCATCTCCTAGCAACAAGCCAAGCCCCTCCCCTGGTAGCAAGACCACGCCCCGTGCCAGCATCCGGCCTATGGTTACCCCGGCAACCATGCCCGTGCCCACACCCACTGCCACCGTCATGCCGACCACACAGACTGACAGCCAAGAGGGTAAGAGCAAGAGATGAAAGGAAATTTAAAACAGAAGTTTGTAGCAGTAGCAGTAGAGTTTCCATCATCACAAGAACATTTTGGAGAAACAACAATTCCTTCTTGTTTGTTAAACATGAGTAAAGTGAAGTTTCAAGTGTCAATGTGAAATAGATGGGGCCGGAAGCTTGGTGGCTCGCAGGTCTAGTTGGTGAACTGTTATAGCTGGAGAGCTAACCGCTAACTGTGCTAGTCAGTCAGAATAACTCCTGCAGTTTCTTTCTATTTTCTCCCTACTGTTTTTTTTACTTCTCGCTAGCATTTACATTTACATTAACAAGCTTGCTAATGGTTGCTTAACTTAATGTCTTAGCTTGGTTGCTAACAGGATAATATATAGACACAGTTTATTCAAAAAAACATATTTGTACCATCGACTCCCGTCTCACAACTGTCTGCAAATCATTAGTCTTTTGTGAAACAGTTTTTACTCTTTACGACAGAGGAGCGTTAATGAAAGTGGACGGTGCAATAATAAGCTACGATAGCTTCCTCCATTTTGACTCTCTGGCACTGTCAAAACACGAAACACAACATATTTGTGTATTTACTTTGTCCCTGTGAGCAGTTCCATTGGAATTAATTGAATTAGTCATGATATTTGCGGTTTTAAATGCTGGTGTGACCAGGCCTTAAAGTTGAATATATATGTTGACTGTGCGGTGGTTATATAGGGGTTTAGCTGATGGTGTTAACTGTAAGAGTGTGGTGTAATGTCTGTCTCAACAGCAGCCTCCGTACACTCTACCAGTGCCAGTCTGGTGAACACACCCACATCGATGACTCAGCCAACCAGCACTCAGACTACAGCATTTGTCCAGCCCACCCAACAGCAGGCAGCCAATCAGGATGCCAGCTCTAGTGTGGAGGCAGAGCGACCATCTACGTCTTCCTCTCTGAGTGGAACAGGTGAGCAGGACTTTGTCTCAAACCCCCATGAAGAACAAAAAGATGTTTGACTTAATACAGGAATGACTTTAAACACCATAACACACATTAAAAGGAAAGTGATAAGAGGAAATGAAATCATCCAGTGGTAGTATCAAAAGAAGACGTGTGTATATGTGTGTTTGTGTGTGTGTTTGACTTAAGCAGGTTCAAAGAGAGGCAGAGAGGAGGAGGAGGAGGAAGAGGAGAGCAGACCAGAGAGCTCACACACCCCTCCAACTACCAAAAAACTACGACTAAGAACAACAATGGCGCCGCAGGTAAACGCAAAAACCCAGAGACAGACTGTTCTGTATTCATGGCCTCTGTTACTCATCGTGTCATGTCTGTATTTATCCTTTTTTCATTGCTACCACATAGCATAGTTGTAGTTGTTACTATGTACTAACATGCACTTCACTTTTTACTTTTTAGCATTCTGATATTTATTGTTATTTTATCCTATTTTATTGAGATATGTGTGTTTGTGTGTGTTCGTATGCTTTTAAATTTTCCTGATGAATAAAGTGAATTGAGTTGAACTGACTGTAAGTAACTAACTTACTTGACTGTAACTACAGCTGTGTACTGTTGTGTTTTTCAGATGGAAGGTGATGAGGAGATAGAAGGAGAGCTAGGGGATGAAGGAGAAAGACAGGATTCTCCAGATGACAGTCAGGTAAAAAAAAAAAAGATCAAAGGAATAAATGTCATTAATAGCTAGTTTTTCATATCACTGTTGACAGAACTACTTACCTTTTAAATGAATGTAGGGTTTGACCAGTGTGGATATTTCAATTAATACTTCTACTATTTGTGAAATGACCATTTGGAGGCTTCAAGTTTCCACATCACACTTGTGTAAGTTGTATACTGGATCATGATTGGCTCCAGACTAGTTGTGATGTCACAAATCATGCTCGTAGGCCCGCCCCTTAAAATTGGATTTTCAATGAGCACAGAGAAACTTTCCTCTTTCAGCACAGTTAAGCTTAAACATCCGAGTGAAGGAACGATGAGCAACAACAGGTTTAGTGAGGAGGGCAGTTTTAATAGCTACCAGGGATATGTTATATGAAATTGGATTATACAGTAATTATGATGGTTCTGCAGTGGTTTAAAATACTTGACAATACGTTCATATTTGGGTCGTAGGAGCTCCCTGAAGAGAGCTTTCCCATCTTAGCTGAAGACGACGAGGACATCGAGGGAGAAGGCGTGTCCCAGTCTGTCCCCTCTGATCAGATGTCCCTCCAGGGCTCCACTCTGATTCGGGACGTCATCGTGATTGACACAGACAGCGAGAGCCGCGAGAGCAAAGACGGGGAGGATAAGCAGGAGGATGACGGTGAAGAGGAAGAGGAGGAAGAAGAAGAAGAGGAAGAGGAGGAGGTGCTGCTCTGTTTACTAACTCGTCTAAATGTCTGCTTTGATCTGTTGTCTGGAGATAACCCCCATCCTTTTTGTGTCTTTCTCAGTATAAGGAGGAAGAGGATGATGATGAAGATGAGGACGACGCCGGCGACAGCGAGATGAGGGGAGGAGAGGAGAGCAATGAAGAGAGCAGGGAGGCTGAAGAAGAGGAGGAAGAGGAGCCGTCAGAAGCCACCAACGCTGAGGAGAACGTGTGTGGAGCGTCTTCAGACTCTCGCCGTCCCTCTGAGCCGTCACACAGTGAGAACAGCTGCACTTTGACATCCAGTAGAGTTTATTTAAATCCCATTCTGAAACAGCTAATCTGAGTCCCTGATCTCTTCCAGGTGAAGGCAGCAGCAGCGCCGCATCGGAGTCTGACCCCCCCAGAGACCCTGTACACCTCGCCCCCACTTCCTCCCCTTCCTCTTCCTCACTCACACCCCGCCTTCCCCAACCCCGTAGGCCCCCACACCCCCTCCCTCCACGGCTCTACATCCAACCTCCAGCTCCGGAGCTGGGACCCCCACACACACAGGTACACACACACACACACGGCTTGATCAAATTAAATAAGAAATCACATTTCGTCTTGTTAAAGTTGGCGACAGCTTTACCAGACAAGGCACCCGATTGTGCAAAGTGGTGGGAAAGGAATGGAAAGATGCTTCCTCAGGAAATCATGGAAGATGCAGTGTCGCGATTTGAACACACAGCACCATAATTCTGCAACCAGAGGCAGATGGTGTGGCTTTTGTAACAGATGATTATAGTACAAAGATGATGGAAATAAATCATTTTAGTTGTTAAAGTGTCATATGATCACATCAGTCCGACACCATTTCAGGTTTAAAGGACCTCTGTGTAAGATTTAGTAGCATCTAGCAGTGAAATGACAGATTACAACCAACTAAACGTTACACATTAAACACTATTTCTTGATGATTTATACACATCTACTGGTTGCCGAGAATTTAATGTAAAAAGGTTATTTACATTTGTTATTTCGGCGCATTTGCTCAAAGTAAGATGCCAGAGAAGTGGCGTTGCACCAGAAACAGACATGGTACTGATGACAACATCACCAATATACCAACAACTTGCTTTGTGTTGTCTCATTGGAATGAACCTCCCACTTTAATACGCCTGTCCTCCTACCTGTGCACTGTGTGCTCTGCACTCAGCACCAAAATACCACACAGACCAGCTAAGCGAATTTCAAGGTCAGGAACATACCAAACTGTCATAGCACTGCTTAGCCATGAAAATAGGCCCCAAGATACAACCAAACATCCAAATAGCAGATTAGCCTGAACCCTGGACTACACAACCAAACCACTTTACACGTTCCAATAAGAGTTCAACATAAAGATGAGGGGAAAAAATGTGTAAAAATGAACAAACAAAAGTCTTTAATAAATTGTATAATACTCTAAAAGTGATGAAGTGTGTGTGTGTGTTATCCAGAGACAGTCCTCTCAGCTGCGCCGACCATCAACAGGACTTCAACGTGGTGGACTTCAACTAACACCTGGAATAGGCAGTAATGTAAGAGAGATTTTGTGTGTGTGTGTGCAATATATTTATGTTATATGTCAGATTTTATACTGTCATGATGTATGGTATTATAGTGTGTATTACATTGGTCTAAATTGGGTCATATATACTGTATGTACCAGACATATGAGGTCAATGTTTTAGCTGAAAAAGTGTGTTTGTGTGTTGCAGCAACATTTCTTCGATGATGACGACAGGATGGTTCCCAGTACTCCCACACTGGTAGTCCCACACCGAACTGATGGCTTCGCTGAGGCTATACAGTAAGACACACACACACCTATGAAATCAGAATGTATACAATTACTTACTTTGCAGGAATCCAACAAATTGCATTTTGTAAATCATTTGAAAGATGCATTGCTGTAGATGTTTTTAAAAAAATTTCTGACCTGGAATTTCAAAAGGAGCAAACTGGTTTCCACCTGTTTTTTTTAAATGTATCTGTAAATCCAAGAGTTCCGTTTATAATATTTACAGTGAAAGGTCATCAGAAATGATTTCCAATAACCAAAGTATAGAGACAAATCAGGAAAATGAGCTGCTTTTATCCCTCAAAATAGGAGTGTAATTGCCTCATGCAGGTAAAAAATAAGATTTTTACCCACAAAAATTGTCTTTTTTTTTTTCTTTATTCAAACTTTTTTTGGAATAAAAACTGAATATAATGATCCCAAGATAGAAACATTTTAGGATTTCTTTTGCGAGCCTTCTTGAAAAATAAATTTTGTGTGCACCAGACAAGTACAGAAATAACTTTCCACCATACAGCCTTCACTTGGATAGGAGTAGTAATAAGTTCCTAAATTCTGTCTTTCATCTCCTCAGTTCTCCTCAGGTGGCAGGTCTGTCCACCAGGTTCAGGTTTGGACCTCCAGAGGATCTGCTGCCTCAGACATCAGCCTCACACTCTGACCTGGGACAGCTGGCCTCTCAAGGAGGTACTACACACACATACTGTACATACTAACACGTCATTATGCCTGATCTAAAACACTTCTGTTCATTTTTTAACACTTATCCTGTCTCTTAAACTGCTGCTGTATGTGAAGGTCTGGGTATGTATGAGTCTCCTCTGTTCCTGGCTGCTCACGACGAGGACGGAGGAGGAAGGAGTGTCCCCACCACGCCTCTACAGGTGGCTGCACCAGGTAAAACACACACACACATATTAATACTGTACATTACAAAGAACAGCGGGTGCACTACTAAAGTGCAACAGGTATCAGTGTCATTGAAACATTAATAATAGATGGATGATGTTCCCTGACTCTCCATCTCTGTCAGTGACAGTCTTCACAGAGTCTCTGCCCTCAGACAGCGCTGACAATATGGCATCCCAGTCTGTTCCCATGGTAACTGCCTCCACCGGGATGGCCTCGGCTGCAGATGATGGAGACGAGGTCTTCATGGAGCAGGAAGGAGAGGGGTGAGCAGCTTTTGACCGGTCGGGCCTTAAGTGTCTTTAAGTAAATGGATATGAAGAGTGGGACTCTCTAAAGCTGCTGCAGGAAGCTAAATCTGTGGGTGTGATGATAGAGGGGCTGATCATGTGACAGATAAGTTCCAGTTCACTGACCAACTGCAGCTTGTAAGTTGTCAAAGTGACTGAAAAACACACTGGTAGTATTGGTCAATTGAGTTTCTGGACCGTTTCACTGACAGTGGAATAAGATTGCAAGGACAATCATAGTAGTTGTATTTTTTTGGACTTTGGAGTGTTTTTTTAAGCATAGTGACAAGATGGAGCCTCTCCTAACTGTGTGTTTGTTTTGTTTTGTTATTTTTATAGCCCTGGGATTGAGTCTTCTTTGGACAGCCAGGCAGACATGGAGTCAGCAGGACAGCAGAGTGATGATGCATCACTTCCATCCACCAGCCAAGTCCCTGGTAATTTATTGTATTTCCTAACTGGAATTCACATTTAATAGCATGATTCTCATTATAATCCCCAACCAGCTGTTTCTTGTATTGTAGTGGCTGCAATAATTGGACTATGTTGCTTTTTCAAATCTAACATTTAACTTTCAAATAATCTTTTTTCTCATTCCCATCCATATATTCTTCCTCATTTAATAATCTGGTAATGTGTTCCTTAATGTCCAGTTTGCACATGCAGACACATGTTTATGCAGGCAGTGGAAATTGTAAATATCTCAGATGTTGAACCTGAGGTCTGAATTACAAGTCTTTATGGTCCCGATGGTAAACAGCCTGTGGAAAACCTTCCCTAACCAGACCAGACTTTTAGCTATGCTAGCAGCATGGCTAGAGAGTCAGACGTGACGACCTCTTTCACTTTTCAGTCTGAAAGGGCCATATACAGCAACCTTATGGCACGTTGGTTGGACAAAACATTTGTTGACGTTACTTTGAGCTCTAGAAAATTGTAATGCAATTTTTTCAAGGTTTTGTAATATTTTATAGACCAAACAAATGGATTAAAGGGGACCTATTATACTTTTCATATTTTCATATTTCCAATGTCACAATGTCTGATGTTCATATTAAAGGTCAACGTGTCAAATAATGAGGTAAACTCAAGGTGTGACTTGAGTCGAGCTGGCACGCTGTGATTTTTTTTATTAAGCACCACTGCAAAGTAAAATAAGAAGTTTACCAATTGGAGGTGTGCTGGTCATCTGTAGCTCTTCATCAAACATCATCATCACTGTGGCTGTTTCTGCTTGTACTATTCCTCCCTGCATTACTTCTAACTGATCCACTGAACAAAAAGCTCCAAATCCATATCTTATGTGTGTGTTTTTAGCACACGGCTTATTCAGTGAGGAACACGTTTCACTTCCTGTTAATTCTTCACAATAAAAATCTCCCATTTTTTAGTCACAGGGTGGGCACATCGGGAGACAGGAGCTAAAACTGCCTGTTAGAGACAGAGGCTGAACTGAGGGGCTGCATAAAGGGCCAGTATAAGACAAATAAGGAGTTTTTTGAACTGTGAATCATGCAAAGCTACTCTAGTGGAATCCCAGAATAAAAATAAAGAGCTGGAAATGAACATAATAGGTCCCCTTTAATAGAAAATATAATGTGATTCATCAGTGATAAAAAGCATTAGTCATTAGTTGCAGTCCCATAAATCACATAAAAGTGATCAAACTGATGTTTAATGCAGTGACCTGGGTTCAACTGTTATGCATCACAAAAAACTCATTGTGCTCTGCTGCTATGATAAGCTTGTGTCCCCTCACTGAATGTTTAACATCCAGTCTCACTGCTCATCTCTGGTTTTATTCATAGACACCAGCAGTCAGCGGCGCAGTCAGCCTTTGATCAGCAGCCTGTCAGGCAGAGGAACCAGAGGAGGGAGGGGAGAGGCCAGGACGTTACTCAGCCGCAGAGGTAAGAAACTGAAACTGGACTTGGAGACTGAACAGGAGGGATTATGCAGAACCCTGCTGGACCTTTTAACCTCTGCTTAATCTGTAGACTTAATCAATAGACACAAGTCACTCCGCATGTGATGATGAAGCTGTTTATTGACGTGCATGAAGCAGAGAGCAGCGTTAGACATGGACATTACAAACATTATGAGGATAATATAAAACAGTGGTGATGTGGCATCACCACTATTCTAAACTGCTTTCTCCTAACGTTTGTTTTCAGGAACTTTTGCACGGGGAAGGGGAGGAGCCATGGGCAGAGGGAGCCTCCTCTAGTAATTGCCACCAGCACCAACTCCATCATCTCATCAATAATGAAACAAAAAGACAACAACTCTGTTCTCAATTATTTTTTGTTGCATTTGAAGACACTCATATCCATAGATTTGCTATCCAATTAGAATCAATAATCCCACTACTACAGGATAGATATGAGAGCTTTGTATGTGTGTGATCTTTACTCTGAGATGTGTTTGGTCACTTTGTTTTGTGTGATTTGGCCTCAGATCCAGTGAGTTTTTAGTTGTGTTTTATAATTTTTGTTTCCCATGTGTTCATGAGAGCAGTACTGGTTTTGTTGGTGTCTTTATTGCTCTGTCATCGGGCTGTTAATACACTTGTTTTAATAATAAAGTCGAATAATGAGTAGCAGTGATGTCATGTGTTGTTTCATAACCATGGTGGGGGCACAGGGGACTTTCATTGTATCTTGCTTCCTTATTTGGACATAATTGAAGGTCAAACAGAATGTGGAGTTGGGGCAGAGTGGAGACATTTCTAAAATTGGTGGGTGAGACCTGACTGACAATGATATGAATGTAAGAGAAAAAAATAGTGAACTGTCACAAATGGTCTAGCTGACAAGTTAAATAGAGTTGGTTGTGCTGAAGCAGGTAACGCCAGGACAGAGCCTCTTATCTCTTCTTCAGGGTTTCTTCTAGGGACATTGCAGCCACACTCTGATGGAGTTGGCCGGCTGCGGAGGGTCAGCATTCTGAGGGGCCATGTTGGCAGTGTCGGTTGCCGCAGCAATAGGTCTGAGGATGGGTAGAGGTGCAAAGACTGCAGATGGGTCAGGTTTGGCCAGCACCGGCAGGTCACCTGATATCTGGATTCTGAAGAACAGAGCTGCAGAGAGGACAGAGTATATGATTTTAGCTGTTTTACCACTTCAGTGACGAAAGATATGGTAGGTCAGCATCTGTTTGGAAAAACCTCTGTGAGACATTAAAATGTGGCACTGGAAATCAGGAGAGGTGTAATATACACTACAGTTAGACTACAAATGACACTAGTTTTCTCAGTGATTAACTCTGCATTGATTTGTTTGCTCAGAAGCAGCAGAACAATCTAAACCGACATATCACAAAATACTGTTGATGTGTATGTTAGCAAACACTTCACATAAAACAAAAAAAAATAGGCAGGTGTGAATCAAATACAATTAAAAGGCCAAATTATATACTATAAATAAAATATGAAAACAAATAAAACAGAATAGACTAAACATGGGACCAAAATGTTATTTCTAAGATATAGTGAATATAATACATTGTACAATATACTGTAGTTGAAGTCAAGTACTAAAACTGTACAGTAAGGTGCAAAATTGGCCTTGAATATTAAATGCAATTAACTTTGAATATACTGTATGTATACCATATGAATAATTTACACTATGTATATACAGATGGCTATCTTTAGGGTCTGAAGTGCAAAAGAGAAATATCTCTTTAGTGTTTACTTTATGTACTGTATATACAGTACATAGTGTTAAGTATTCATACAGCTCTGTTTGGTTTTCCACCAACTCCTGAGAAAAATATCTGTTTCTTAATCTTCTAAATG